>NC_135808.1:3950563-4020563 GCF_964213995.1 Mustelus asterias | reverse complement strand
GAGTGAGTGTGAATGTGAGTATGAGTGAGTGTGAGTGAGTGTGTGTGAGTGAGAATGAATGCGTGTGAGTGAGTGAGTGTGTGAGTGTGAGTGTGAGTGTGAGTGAGTGTGAGTGAGTGTGAGTGAGTGAGAGTGAGTGAGAATGAATGCGTGTGAGTGAGTGTGTGAGTGTCTGTGAGTGAGAATGAATGTGTGTGAGTGAGTGTGAGTGAGCGTGAGTGAGTGTGAGTGAGAATGAGTGAGTGTGAGTGAGTGTGAGTGAGCGTGAGTGTGTGTGTGAGTGAGTGTGAGTGAGTGTGAGTGAGCATGAGTGAGTGTGAGTGAATGACCAATTCAGAGTGTGAGTGGTCAGTGAATAAGAGAGAGTGAATGTGTGGGAGAGATAATGAGAAAGTGAATGTGTCAATGAATGAGTGTAACAGTGAATGAGAGAGTGAGATAGAATTAGTGAGCGAGTGTCAGAGTGAGAGATGGAGTGAGTGACAGGGTGAGTGATAGAGTGAGAGATGGAGTGAGTGACAGTGAGTGATAAAGATGGAGTGACAGTGATAGAGTGACTGTGAGAAATGGAATGAGTGACAGTGAGTGATGGAGAGAATGAGTGAGAGAGATGGAGTGAGTGAGAGAGAGAGAAAGATGGAGTCAGTGAGTGAGAGAGATGGAGTGAGTGAGTGAGAGAGAGATGGAGTGAGTGAGAGAGATGGAGTGAGAGAGAGAGAATGGAGTGAGTGACAGAGTGAGTTGTACCTGATGGTCTCGGTTGTTTCCGTATTCTCCGTTTAAATTGACACGGTGACAGTTCTTGTACCACCAGCCCCCTCGATAGGACATCGCGCAGTTAGTCAGAGCCTCATCATTGTCTGAATCCAGGGTGGTGAAGTTACTGCCATGGTGATAGGACAGGGAGTCCCCTGTGGAAAACACAGGCTCCAGTTAGACACGATGTGCATCCGAGGGGGAGATGGTTACAATAGGATTGTGAAACTCTCTTTTCAGTTCATGGAGGTTGGGAGGAGCTTGTATATATCTGCCTGATAACAGGTTCGGTGGCCTGGTTACCATAGGAACAGGGTGGGCCAGGAAGAGGGGGGTGGGGGGTGTGATCCCCAAGTCAAGAAATACTGCACCAAGTGTAAAGTTCTCAGACCTGCAAACAGAGGCAAGAGCGGCTAAGCTTTTGGTTTACTAAAGAAGTTGAATCTCTTGTGAAGAGGAAGAAGGAGATTTATGTAAAGACGAGACGTGAAGGCTCAGTTAGGGTGCTTGAGAGTTACAAGTTAGCCAGGAAGAACCTAAAGAGAGAGTTAAGAAGAGCCAGGAGGGGACATGAGAAGTCTTTGGCAGGTAGGATCAAGGAAAACCCTAAAGCTTTCTATAGTTATGTCAGGAATAAAAGAATGACTAGGGTAAGATCAGGGCCAGTCAAGGACAGTAGTGGGAAGTTGTGCGTGGAGTCTGAAGAGATAGGAGAGGCGCTAAGTGAATATTTTTCGTCAGTATTCACACAGGAAAAAGACAATGTTGTCAAAGAGAATACTGAGATACAGGCTATTAGACTAGACAGGATTGAGGTTCACAAGGAGGAGGTGTTAGCAATTCTGGAAAGTGTGAAAATAGATAAGTCTCCTGGGCCAGATGGGATTTATCCTAGGATTCTCTGGGAGGCTAGGGAGCAGATTGCAGAGCCTTTGGCTTTGATCTTTATGTCATCATTGTCTACAGGAATAGTGCCAGAAGACTGGAGGATAGCAAATGTTGTCCCCTTGTTCAAGAAGGGGAGTAGGGACAACCCTGGTAATTATAGACCGGTGAGCCTTACTTCTGTTGTGGGCAAAGTTTTGGAAAGGATTATAAGAGATAGGATTTATAATCATCTAGAAAGGAATAATTTGATTAGGGATAGTCAGCACGGTTTTGTGAAGGGTAGGTTGTGCCTCACAAACCTTATTGAATTCTTTGAGAAGGTGACCAAAGAGGTGGATGAGGGTAAAGCGGTTGATGTGGTGTATATGGATTTCAGTAAAGCGTTTGATCAGGTTCCCCATGGTAGGCTATTGCAGAAGATACGGAGGCATGGGATTGAGGGTGATTTAGCGGTTTGGATCAGGAATTGGCTAGCTGTAAGAAGACAGAGGGTGGTGGTTGATGGGAAATGTTCATCTTGGAGTTCAGTTACTAGTGGTGTACCACAAGGATCTGTTTTGGGGCCACTGCTGTTTGTCATTTTTATAAATGACCTGGATGAGGGCGTAGAAGGATGGAGTAGTAAATTTGCAGATGACACTAAAGTCGGTGGAGTTGTGGACAGTGCGGAAGGATGTTGCAGGTTACAGAGGGACATGGATAAGCTGCAGAGCTGGGCTGAGAGGTGGCAAATGGAGTTTAATGCAGAAAAGTGTGAGGTGATTCACTTTGGAAGGAGTAACAGGAATACAGAGAACTGGGCTAATGGTAAGATACTTGGTAGTGTGGATGAGCAGAGAGATCTCGGTGTCCATGTGCATAGATCCCTGAAAGTTGGCACCCAGGTTGATAGGGTTGTTAAGAAGGCATACGGTGTGTTAGCTTTTATTGGTAGAGGGATTGAGTTTTGGATCCATGAGGTCATGTTGCAGCTGTACAAAACTCTGGTGCGGCCACACTTGGAGTATTGCGTACAGTTCTGGTCGCCGCATTATAGGAAGGATGTGGAAGCATTGGCAAGGGTGCAATGGAGATTTACCAAGATGTTGCCTGGTATGGTGGGAAGGTCTTATGAGGAAAGGCTGAGGGACTTGAGGCTGTTTTCGTTAGAGAGAAGAAGGTTAAGGGGTGACTTAATAAAGTCATACAAGATGATCAGAGGATTAGATAGGGTGGACAGAGAGAGCCTTTTTCCTCGGATGGTGATGGCTAGCACGAGGGGACATAGCTTTAAATTGAGGGGTGATAGACATAGGACAGATGCCAGAGGTAGGTTCTTTACTCAGAGAGTAGTAAGGGCGGGGAATGCCCTGCCTGCATCAGTGGTGGACTCGCCAACATTAAGGGCATTTAAATGGTCATTGGATAAACATATGGATGATATTGGAATAGTGTAGATTAGAGGGGCTTTCGATTGGTTTCACAGGTCGGCGCAACATCGAGGGCCGAAGGGCCTGGACTGCGCTGGAATGTTCTATGTTCTATGACTGTCATCAGATTCTCTGTCTCTGCGATTCCTGACAGAGAGGGAAAGGTTCCATAGATGAAGGGCTACAGCTGGTACGGTGAGCAGAGGGGAGAGTGTAGCCTCTCTGTTGATTACCAGGCAGAATGTGAGAGTGAAGACAGTCTCTGGTCACAGAGACACATCCTGTGACAATCTAAACAAGTCAGAAGGTTCACCTTGACACAGCCAATGGTGGGGAAAGAATTGCTGAAATGGGCTTTACAGCTGCTATTTAGTTTAGGAATTTTCTGGAAGAGAAGTGACTTTTGATGGTCATCTGACGTTGTAACTCGGTGGAACGAGGCGATGTAAACACAATGGAAGCAGCGAGTGATGTTGGTCCGATTCCTCTAGAAATTATGGGAGGAATTTTGGCAAAGTGTCACGTGGAAAAAACAGCAGCACCGGCATGATTTGTCACTACGTTTTTAAATTGATAGACATGGAAAGTAAGGGGTGGGTCACGATGGCGGAGTAGGTTCTGATAGAGACGGCCCTGCCAGAAGCCAGATCGGAGGGCACACCCCACGAAAGAATAAACATAGAAACACCCTTCCCCACCCTCCTCTCACCCCCCCAGCACTTCACTTCCCCCATGGAATGGAACTCCCCCCAAACTGACTCCCACCCCATACACACGCAACACCACCGCTGCCCCCCAACCTCCGGCTCCACGGAACACCCCCAGCACTGCCCACGCACTGTCCCTGATGCCGCTCCCTGTTCCCGGACAGTTCCAGTGTCCTGCCTGGGCCCGACCCCCTGGGGCTGTACTTAACCGTGAACCTCCTCCGGGTTCTGCCCACCAGGCAGATATGGTGGGGGACCTGTTGTGATTCACGTCTGTGTGCCCTCACACCCATTAAATGGACTATCAGGCATAAAGGCCTATTAATAATATTTAAACCTATTCAAATGGGGATCCAATATTCAATGTCAGGATACCTTTTGATTTGATTTGATTTATTATTGCCACATGTATCAGCATGCAGTGAAAAATGTTGTTTCTTGCGCGCTATACAGACAAAGCATACCGTTCATAGAGAAGGAAATGAGAGAGTGCAGAATGTAGTGTTACAGTCAAAGCTAGGGTGTAGTGAAAGATTAACTTAATGCAAGGCAGGCCCATTCAAAAGTCTGACAGCAGCAGGGAAGAAGCTGTTCTTCAGTCAGTTGGTACGTGACCTCAGACTTTGTGTCCTTTTCCCGACGGAAGAAGGTGGAAGAGAGAATGTCCGGGGTGCGTGGAGTCTTTGATTATGCTGGCTGCTTTGCCGAGGCAGCGGGAAGTGTAGACAGAGTCAATGGATGGGAGGTTGTTACCTTTTCTGTCATTGGTAGGGGATGAGGACAATTAATCAGGGAAGCCCCGCTGACTTTGAGGCCGTTTCAGGGATCGAGTGGGATTCGCCGCCGCCTCTGCCATTCCACCCCCCCCACCCCCCCCCCCACCCCCCCGCCCTCTCCCAACCAAGAATGGGATTGGAAAATCCTAGTCTGAGAATGGGCAGTGAAGCATAATTACAGAGTGGGGTTTTCGATCATGTTAAGACAGTGAGAAGGATTATGAAAGGGACAATCCTTCCTGCCTCCAGATTGTCCAAATCAAGATCAAGATGGGCTTTAGATTGGTTTCACAGGTTGGCGCAACATCGAGGGCCGAAGGGCCTGTACTGACCCAGGAGGGAATTGCCCGGGAAGTTTAAACTGGGTAAATTTCCAGCTCACTGGAACCTGCTGTAAGCATTTCCCACTCGAAATGAGAGTCCGCGACTTAGAATCATAGAATCCGACAGTGCAGAAGGAGGCTATTCAGCCCAAAAGGACTGCACCGACCACAATCCCACCCAGGCCCTATTCCTGTAACCCCACATTTTACCCTGCTAGTCCTCCTGACACTGAGGGGCAATTTAGCACGGCCAATCCACCGAACCTGCACATCTTTGGGCTGTGGGAGGAAACCGGACTTGGGAGAGATTCCCAGCACTCACCTGGTTAGTTACTCAGGAAACGTTAGACCATTTAAAACCCAGGTAACTCCACAACTGACAACGCCGCCATCACCACCCCATCTCTGATCACTTGACTACACCCCAAACAGATCAGACTACTCTCCGACTAACCCCAAACACCCACTCGAACCGACCCAATTATCCCCGGACCTGACCCGACTACCCTCGATTCAACTAACACCTCATTCACCTCCTCACTTCACCCACCCACCCACCCACACACCTCACCCACCCACCCACACACCTCACCCACCCACCCACACACCTCACCCACCCACCCACACACCTCACCCACCCACACACCTCACCCACCCACCCACACACCTCACCCACCCACACACCTCACCCACCCACCCACACACCTCACCCACCCACACACCTCACCCACCCACCTACACACCTCACCCACCCACACAACTCACCCACCCACACACCTCACCCACCAAACCACACACCTCACCCACCCACCCACACACCTCACCCACCCACCCACACACCTCACCCACCCACCTACACACCTCACCCACCCACCTACACACCTCACCCACCCACACACACACCTCACCCACCAACCCACACACCTCACCCACCAACCCACACACCTCACCTCACCCACACACCTCACCCACCCACACACACACCTCACCCACCCACCCACACACCTCACCTCACCCACACACCTCACCCACCCACCCACACACCTCACCCACCCACTCACACACCTCACCCACCCACCCACACACCTCACCCACCCACACACCTCACCCACCCACACACCTCACCCACCCACCTACACACCTCACCCACCCACCCACACACCTCACCCACCCACCCACACACCTCACCCACCCACCTACACACCTCACCCACCTACACACCTCACCCACCCACACACCTCACCCACCCACACACCTCACCCACCCACCCACACACCTCACCCACCCACCTACACACCTCACCCACACACCCACACACCTCACCCACCCACCCACACACCTCACCCACCCACCTACACACCTCACCCACCTACACACCTCACCCACCCACACACCTCACCCACCCACACACCTCACCCACCCACCCACACACCTCACCCACCCACCTACACACCTCACCCACACACCCACACACCTCACCCACCCACCCACACACCTCACCCACCCACCTACACACCTCACCCACCTACACACCTCACCCACTAACTTACCCATCCACTGACCGTCCCACATAATCTTGTCACCTGGGCGCCGTCCCTGTCTCAGACTCAGGGGAGGGGGAAGTCCTATCCCGGTCAGGCACACGTTGTCAGGGTGAGGAATTAAACGGGAAAGAGGATTGATGGGTGTACAAGGCTGGGAATGTTTACCCCAGAGAGTCTCGAAGGTCTCACTCACCGGCATTCCCACTGTATTTTCCCACTGTCAGTCTGTATCTCTGGTCCAGACTCTCCACCGCAAAGTTATCGTAGATAGCGTAAGCCGACTTATTTCCATCCCTCAGATCCACACGGAGTTCGTAACGTTGCTGCGATGTCAGCTGGTGGAGATATTGCAGACCTACAGTGCGGGAGAAATCCGGGATTAACCAGGTGTCGCAAAGGACTGAATCCCAAAATTCCCAATAAATCAAAACAACACCCAGCCAGTGTCCCCGAACCCAGCCCTTACCCAGTGTTCCCCAGCCAGTGTTCCCCAGCCAGTGTTCCCCAGCCAGTGTTCCCCAGCCAGTGTCCCCGAACCCAGCCCTTACCCAGTGTTCCCCAGCCAGTGTCCCTGAACACAGCCCTTACCCAGTGTTCCCCAGCCAGTGTCCCCGAACCCAGCCCTTACCCAGTGTTCCCCAGCCAGTGTCCCCGAACCCAGCCCTTACCCAGTGTTCCCCAGCCAGTGTTCCCCAGCCAGTGTCCCCGAACCCAGCCCTTACCCAGTGTTCCCCAGCCAGTGTCCCCGAACCCAGCCCTTACCCAGGGTTCCCCAGCCAGTGTTCCCCAGCCAGTGTTCCCCAGCCAGTGTCCCCGAACCCAGCCCTTACCCAGTGTTCCCCAGCCAGAGTTCCCCAGCCAGTGTCCCTGAGCCCAGCCCTTAGCCAGTGTTCCCCAGCCAGTGTCCCTGAACCCAGCCCTTACCCAGTGTTCCCCAGCCAGTGTCCCCGAACCCAGCCCTTACCCAGTGGTCCCCAGCCAGTGTCCCCGAACCCAGCTCTTACCCAGTGTTCCCCAGCCAGTGACCCCGAAACCAGCCCTTACCCAGTGTTCCCCAGCCAGTGTCCCCGAACACAGCCCTTACCCAGTGTTCCCCAGCCAGTGTCCCTGAACCCAGCACTTACCCAGTGTTCCCCAGCCAGTGTCCCCAAATCCAGCCCTTACCCAGTGTTCCCCAGCCAGTGTCCCTGAACCCAGCCCTTACCCAGTGTTCCCCAGCCAGTGTTCCCCAGCCAGTGTCCCTGAACCCAGCACTTACCCAGTGTTCCCCAGCCAGTGTCCCCAAATCCAGCCCTTACCCAGTGTTCCCCAGCCAGTGTTCCCCAGCTAGTGTTCCCCAGCCAGTGTTCCCCAGCCCGTGTTCCTGAACCCAGCCCTTACCCAGTGTTCCCCAGCCAGTGTTCCCGAACCCAGCCCATACTCAGCCAGTGTTCCCCAGCCAGTGTTCCCGAACCCAGCCCTTATCCAGCCAGTGTTCCTGAACCCAGCCAGTGTTCCCGAACCCAGCCCATACCCAGCCAGTGTTCCTGAACCCAGCCAGTGTTCCCGAACCCAGCCCATACCCAGCCAGTGTTCCCCAGCCAGTGTTCCCAAACCCAGCCAGTGTTCCCGAACCCAGCCAGTGTTCCCGAACCCAGCCAGTGTTCCCGAACCCAGCCAGTGCTCCCAAACCCAGCCCTTTCTCAGCCAGTGCTCCCAAACCCAGCCAGTGTTCCCCAGCCAGTGTCCAAGAACCCAGCCCTTACCCAGTGTTCTCCAGCCAGTGTTCCCCAGCCAGTGTTCCCCAGCCAGTGTTCCCCAGCCAGTATTCCCCAGCCAGTATTCCCCAGCCCACCAGTGTCCTCGAACCCATCCCTTACCCATTGTTCCCCAGCCAGTGTTCCCAAACCCAGCCCTTACCCAGTGTTCCCCAGCCAGTGTTCGCAAACCCAGCCAGTGTTCCACAGCCAGTGTTCCCGAACCCAGCCCTTACCCAGTGTTCCCCAGCCAGTGTCCCTGAACCCAGCCCTTACCCAGTGTTCCCCAGCCAGTGTCCCCGAACCAGCCCTTACCCAGTGTTCCCCAGCCAGTGTTCCCAAACCCAGCCAGTGTTCCACAGCCAGTGTTCCCGAACCCAGCCCTTACCCAGTGTTCCCCAGCCAGTGTCCCTGAACCCAGCCCTTACCCAGTGTTCCCCAGCCAGTGTCCCCGAACCAGCCCTTACCCAGTGTTCCCCAGCCAGTGCCCCCCACCCAGTGTCCCTGAACCCAGCCCTTACCCAGCCAGTGTTCCCCAGCCAGTGTTCCCGGACCGAGCCAGTGTTCCCAAACCCAGCCAGTGTTCCCAAACCCAGTCCTTTCCCAGCCAGTGTTCCCAAACCCAGCCAGTGTTCCCGAACCCAGCCAGTGTTCCCGAACCCAGCCAGTGTTCCCGAACCCAGTCCTTTCCCAGCCAGTGTTCCCAAACCCAGCCAGTGTTCCCAAACCCAGTCCTTTCCCAGCCAGTGTTCCCAAACCCAGCCAGTGTTCCCAAACCCAGCCAGTGTTCCCGAACCCAGCCAGTGTTCCCAAACCCAGTCCTTTCCCAGCCAGTGTTCCCAAACCCAGCCAGTGTTCCCAAACCCAGTCCTTTCCCAGCCAGTGTTCCCAAACCCAGCCAGTGTTCCCAAACCCAGCCCTTTCCCAGCCAGTGTTCCCGAACCCAGCCAGTGTTCCCGAACCCATCCAGTGTTCCCCAGCCAGTGTTTCTGAACAACTGCACTTACCCAGCCAGTGTTTACAAACCCAGTCAATGTTCCCCAGCCAGTGTTCCCGAACCCAGCCAGTGTTCCTGAACCCAGCCCTTTTCCAGCCAGTGCTCCCAAACCCAGCCAGTGTTCCCGAACCCAGCCCTTACCCAGTGTTCCCCAGCCAGTGTTCCTGAACCCAGCCCTTTCCCAGCCAGTGTTCCCGAACCCAGCCAGTATTCCTGGACCCAGCCCTTTCCCAGCCAGTGTTCCCGAACCCAGCCAGTGCTCCCAAACCCAGCCCTTTCCCAGCCAGTATTCCCGAACCCAGCCCTTACCCAGCCAGTGTTCCCCAGTCAGGGCCCCGAACCCAGTCGAGTAGTCCTTCCAGTTCCTCATGAAGTTGATTTTTCCATTCATTCTCCTCTGGAAAACCTTGAGGAAACAGCAAAACGATCATCATTCCCAGTAGCTGATACCCTGTGTCTGCTGGGCTGTAAATAGAAGCTGGGGAATGTCCTAAGCTCAGTGTGTAGTCACAGGATCAGCAATACTGACAAAAAATAATCTAAAGTCTGCTGGGATGCAAATTCTGGAGTACCTTTAACCTGACGCTATGTTTACATTCTGACCCCACACCACTGGCTCTGACCCCACACCACTGGCTCTGACCCCACACCACTGGCTCTGACCCCACACCACTGGCTCTGACCCCACACCACTGGCTCTGACCCCACACCACTGGCTCTGACCCCACACCACTGGCTCTGACCCCTTGAGAGTACAAGTTAAATTCTTTGAATTATGGGTTTTTATTCTAAGGCCAATTGACTGAGAGTTGCCCTTCCCATGATTCCAGTAGATGGGCCTCTAACACATGACTGGACTCCGCCCATGATCCCTGACCTCTGACCCCTGGTCATGTCGTAAACTCCAACTGCGATATTTAATCATATCACTATCCGCCTTTTGCAATCAAATAGTTTCTCTTCCACCATCTCCAATAACTTTCATACCTAATAGTGGAAATAGTCAAAGAAATTTAAAATAATAACAGCCCATTTTGTTTTTATTTTGTTTTCCTTTTCACAAACCCAATAAACTTTCTCCAGGTTGTTGTTGGGAGCGATGTGTAGGAGATTAATCTTGAATTCCTGAGCATAATGCCAAGGACAATCCCAAGGGGAATTCCCAGAAAAAACTGGGTCAAAATCCTGGAACTCCCTCCCTAACTGCCGACACCTCAGGGACTGCAGCGGGTTCGAGGAGGCAGCTCACCACCACCTTCTCAAGGGCCAATTAGGGATGGGCAATAAATGCTGGTCTAGCCAGCGACACCCATAAACAATTATTTAAAAAATCTAGAGGCAAGTCCTGAGGTCATTCCCAAAATCCCATTCTTAACAACAATCCCGAGGATAATCCCTGAACAATTATTGGGACAATCCCAAATTCCATGGACATTTCTGAGGAAAGTCTTGAGGGCAATCCCAATCCTGAGGACTATCTTGAGGATGATTCTGAGGGTGAACCCTGAGAGAATCCCAATCCCTCGGACAATCTCGAGGACAACTCCATGGTAATCCCCATGACATTCCCGAGGGGAACCTGGGGGGTTCAGTGTCATACTTACCATCCAGCCACCGCCATTGGTGGTCATATCACAGTAAACCTTGAAGGGCTTGTCTTTATTCCTGTCCAAGTAGAGGGTGACGATGCTGGAGTCTCTCCTTCCATTGCTGTGTTCCTCTCCACAATCCTTGGGGAATGGGATGTGGGCACTGACTACAGAAAGAATCAAAGAGAGAGGGGGAAGATTCCTGTGTACACAATCCTGGAGAGTCCCCGGCCACGCCATGAAGGAGATTCCTAGTACACCAAGTCAGATGGGGCAGAAACTCCGAGCTTACATTTATCTTTCGGGCGAGTAAGGGTGGAAAGTTTTTTTAAAGTTTAGTGAGTGCATCATTATTGGCACGGGCTTGATGGGCCGAAGGGCCTGTTCCTGTGCTGTACTCTGCTCTTTGTTCATGTATTTGTTGCTTATAAAGGGGAGTGAGGCAATTGGAGCAAAAAATTAATCAACATGCCTCCCAGAGGAGGGGATTGGTGGCTACCACAGATAAAGTTGCCGTGGGTTACAACAGAATAATAATCCGGAGAGCAGAATTCTGAATCCCACTGGGGCAGAACTGGAGTTCGCCTGATGAAAGGACAAGTTGTCGAAAGCTGGTCTCAGCAAAAATGAAGCAAAGCTGCTGGATTGCTGTCAAATAAAATGCTGACTGCTTCAAGGTGTCCTTTGACACGTGAGAATCTGTCGTCCTTATCCAGCCTGGGCTTGCGCCTGACTCCACTTTAAACTGTATTTCTGGAAGCCTCTTCCTGAAAAGGCTCTGGAAAGCAGAGTCTTTGAATGTTTTTAAGGCAGAAGTCGAGAGATTCTTGATTAACGAGGAGGTGAAAGGTTATTGGGGTGAGGCAGGCATATGGGGTTGAAGTTACAATCCAATCAGTCATGATCTTATTGAATGGCAGAGCAGGCTCAGGAGGCTGAGTAGCCTACTCCTGCTCCTAATCTGTAATTCTGGAAATATCTACGTTGCCAGCGATGCCCGTGTTCCGGAGATTGCTGCTGTTGTTGGCGTGTGAGGCTAGGGCGGGGTAGAGGGTTCTTCCAGGAACGCTCAATGCTCTAACACGTACCTGTGGTGAAGTACGCTGTAATGGCAGCTGTCCTCTCACCGTCCCTCAGGGCATGAAGCTTGACCGTGTATCTGGTGCTGGGGAGAAGCTGGCGCAGTCTGTGGCTTGTCACCGTGGGATCTAGCTTCACTTGCTGTGGAGGGAAGGTCGAGTGGCAGGGTTAGCGAGCGAGGAGGGAAACGCCCGCTGAGTTTACATCACCCACCCGCATTTTCACAGGAAAAAGACAAGACACATTGAGGGAAGAGAGTTAAACATTTCTACTCCCCTTTGTGTGGGCACAGTAAGAAGTCTCACAACACCAGGTTAAAGTCCAACAGGTTTATTTGGAATCACAAGCTTTCGGAGCGCTGCCCCTTCATAGGTGAGTGGAGAGGTAGGTTTCACAAACATGGCATATATAGACAAAGACACAATTGCAAGATCATGGGGCTCCACTCTGCACTCACCTGATGAAGGAGCAGTGCTCCAAAAGCTCGTGATTCCAAATAAACCTGTTGGACTTTAACCTGGTGTTGTGAGACTTCTTACTGTGTTTACCCCAGTCCAACACCGGCATCTCCACATCATGGCCCCCTTTGTGTGAGGAAGTTGTTCCTGATGTTACCCCTGAACGGCCTTGCTGTAATTTTAACATTCTGTCCTCAAATAGTTTCTCTCGATTTCCCTCCCCCTGCCATCAAGTACTTTAATAAATTCACGAGTACTGCTGAAAAAAAGAGACATGCTTATCGCCTTGCATTCATCAGGATTGCTCGCAAGACAGTCCACACTTTGTGCTCTTGTAACTAAACAAAAGTGGAAGGAACAGCCATTTCTTGATTCATTCCTCAAGGCAATGCCTGGACCCACCAGAGTCAACCAGCCCAGTTTGAATATTAACAATAGTTTGGCAATTAATTGTTCCACACAGCTGTCTCCATGGTAATGCCTTCACCAATCAGAGTCCACTTGCCAACCAATCAGCACTCTCTTCTCATGCAGTATAAATTGTTGTTCCCATTTACTGTTGGCAATTTCTTGCGAAGTGTCCTGATGAGTGCCAGACAGAAAGTTTTGACAAGTCTCTTTATTTCAGCAAGTCTCAAGTTCTATGCGACCAAACAACTAAACTTAAGGACTTCAATCAGATCACCCCCTTTATGTTGGCAGGTAATATGAAGAATGAATGGTTGACGAGTGAATAGGTGACCAGGGGGAGTGGGAAGTGGTGAGATGTAGCTGGTTCTCTGACCAGCTCTGAGTGACTGGCTGAACTCCTGCTCGTGCTTGGAAAGTTCCCTCAACAACACCAACAACTTCTATTCATGTAGCACCCTTCAACACAGAAAAATGTTCCATGGCATCTCACAGGGGCATGAATCAGGAAAAATAAATTGACACCAGCCACATAAGATATTAGTTCTGATGACTGAAAATTTGTCAAAGAGGAAAGTGAGGTAGAAAGAGAGATGTGGGGTGGGGGAGGGGGGGGGAGCGGGGATGGGGGGAGACGGACAGGAAGGGGGAGGGGGGAGAGGAGACGGACAGGGAAGGAATTCTAGAACTGGGGCCCTTAGGCAATGGACAGTCCGACCACTAGTAATAGAGCGATTAACTGAGGATGCTCAAGGGGGTGGAGTTGGAAGTGCGCAGGTATCTTGGAGGGTTGTGGGTCTGGTGGAGATGACTTAGAAACATAGAAAATAGGAGCATGATCCCCTTCACCCAATAGCTGCATCTAACTGCTTTTGAAAATATACAACGTTGTGGCCTCAACTACTTTCTACGGCGGTGAGTTCCACAGGCCGACTATTCTCTGGGTGAAGAAATTTCTCATCTCAGTCCTGAAAGGTCTACCCTGTATCCTCAGTCTGTGACTCCTGGTTCTGGACACCCCCACCATCGGGAACATCCTTCCTGCATCTACCCTGGCTAGCCCTGTTAGAATTTTATAAGTCTCCATGAGATCCCCCCCCATTCTTCTAAACTCCAGTGAATATACTTCTAATTGACTCAATCTCTCTTTGTACGTCAGTCCCGCCATCCCAGGAGTCAGTCTGGTGACTGAGATAGGGGTGCGGGTAGGGGGGGAGGGGGGGGGGAGGAGGGTGGTGGTGAGGCCATGGAGGGATTTGAAAGGGCAAGAATTTTAAAATTGAGATGTTGTTTGACCTGAATGCAATGTAGGTCGGCGAACACAGGGGATGATGGGTGAATGGGACCCAGTGTGAGTTAGGACAAGGCAGCAGAGCTTTGGGTGAGTTCATGGAGGGTGGAGAATTTGAAGTCGATGGAAATAGTCGAGTGTAGAGGTAACAGGGAAGGGATGAGGTTGTCTGCAGAGGGTGAGCTGAGACAGGGGTGGGGAAGGGAGATGTTTCAAAGGTGGATTAATCGTAGCCACCCAGTGGATGCTGAGTGGACTCTGAGCAAGCAAGCTCTCCTCCATTCACATTGTAACTTCTTCGGGACTCCACATTACATTATCATCAGGAAACTCCCTTCCCGTAGGCTCCTCGGGAAGGGATCACGTTCCCTGGCGGGCTCTCCTGACTGCAGTCGGTTACCTCAGTCTCGCCACCTTCAGTCCCATACACGAGGAGGTATCCAGTCACAGGGCCTCTCGGACTCTTCCATGAGAGCAAGGCTTCAGTCAATGAGATGTCACGCGCTGTGAGGTCCCTCGGCAAGTCTGAATCTGGAGGGAGAAGCCATGTACAGTTAGTACCTCCCATCCTCTCAGGACGACACAAAAGAGCTTCAGCGAGCCTCCTGAGGAACATTTAAAGACAGTATAACGGGAACGAGGGCCTACTCACTTCCTGCAGCACTCACCAGTTACAAAGCTGGTACTGATCCTTGAACTCTTCCTATCACCCTTGACACTGTAGATCTCCGCTGTGTACTGAGTGTTCACACTGAGACCCGTCAGCTGCAATGCCGCTGAGTTACCTGCGACATTCCTGCTCACAGTGGCAACTGGGAGAAAAAGAGAGGGAAAATCATGGATTAAAATGTTCAGCATTTGTTCCCATTCCCAGGTCAAAGGGGAAGATGGTTAATTCCTTCTGGCACACAGAATGGTTAATAATATGTGGGGGTGGGCTGGTGGGGGGTGGGGGCGGTTGGTATTATTCAGGATCAATTGGGTTCACTGACCCTTGACTATTGATTTTAATATGGCCGGTGAGCTGCCGGATTCTGTGCCATCCCATCTCCTGTAGACATTTGGTAGCAGAGGTAGCGGGACCCGTCCACCATATTGCACGGGGAGTGAGTGACTGTGAGTGACTGTGAGTGAGTGACTGTGAGTGAGTGACTGTGAGTGAGTGACTGTGAGTGACTGAGTGAGTGTGAGTGAGTGACTGTGAGTGAGTGAATCTGTGAGTGAGTGACTGTGTGAGTGAGTGACTGAATCTGTGAGTGACTGAGTGAGTGACTGTGAGTGAGTGACTGTGAGTGAGTGACTGTGAGTGAGTGACTGTGAATGAGTGACTGTGAGTGAGTGACTGTGAGTGAGTGACTGTGAGTGAGTGACTGTGAGTGAGTGACTGTGAGTGAGTGTGAGTGAGTGAGTGTGTGAGTGACTGAGTGAGTGAGTGACTGTGAGTGACTGTGAGTGAGTGACTGTGAGTGAGTGACTGTGAGTGAGTGACTGTGAGTGAGTGAGTGACTGTGAGTGAGTGACTGTGTGAGTGACTGTGTGAGTGACTGTGAGTGAGTGACTGTGAGTGACTGTGTGAGTGACTGTGAGTGAGTGACTGTGAGTGAGTGACTGTGAGTGAGAGAGTGACTGAATCTGAGTGAGTGACTGTGTGAGTGAGTGACTGAGTGAGTGAGTGATTGTGAGTGAGTGAGTGAATCTGTGAGTGAGTGACTGAATGAGTGACTGTGAGTGAGTGACTGTGTGAGTGACTGTGAGTGAGTGACTGTGTGAGTGACTGTGAGTGAGTGACTGTGAGTGAGTGACTGAGTGAGTGACTGTGAGTGAGTGACTGTGTGAGTGACTGTGTGAGTGACTGAGTGAGTGAGTGTGAGTGAGTGAGTGACTGTGTGAGTGAGTGAGAGCGGGAGAGAGAGAGAGTGAGATTGGGGATATTTGGAGAATTTACCACGATCAGATGTTGTAGCGCTCTCGATCCTCACACACTCACCAGTTGGCCCACTGTAAGTGATGATGTAGTGATTGACCGGTGTAATTGCTGGTCTCCATGTCAGGAGGGCCACAGTCTCTGAGACATTCACAGCTTTCAGTGCAGCTGGAGCATCTGGAGCTGAACAAACAGGAGAATATCGAGGTTATTTGACCGGCCACAGAGCTTTCAGAGCTTCAGCTACATCACCAACACTCACAATCCCGATTAACATATTAACATTCATGGAGCACCACATTTAATAGATAGGAATGGGAGCTGGCCATTCAGCCCCTCCAGCCCTGCTACGTCATTCATTTAGATCATGGACCTCAATGCTTTTTCTCCCACTGTCCCCATTACCCTTGAATTTATTAATATTTCGAACTACATCAGTCTGTGTTAAACATACCCAATGAGTGAGTTTCCACAGCCCACAGGGATACAGAATTCCACATAATTCTGAAACACTTGAAACATTGTCAGAGGGTCAGTGCTGAGGGAGTGTCGCACTGTCAGAGGGTCAGTGCTGAGGGAGTGTCGCACTGTCAGAGGGTCAGTGTTGAGGGAGTGCCGCACTGTCAGAGGGTCAGTGCTGAGGGAGTGTCGCACTGTCAGAGGGTCAGTACTGAGGGAGTGCTGCACTGTCAGAGGGTCAGTACTGAGGGAGTGTCGCACTGTCAGAGGGTCAGTACTGAGGGAGTGCCGCACTGTCAGAGGGTCAGTACTGAGGGAGTGTCGCACTGTCAGAGGGTCAGAACTGAAGGAATGCCACACTGTCAGAGGATCAGTACCGAGGGAGTGTCGCACTGTCAGAGGGTCAGTACCGAGGGAGTGTCGCACTGTCAGAGGGTCAGTACTGAGGGAGTGCCGCACTGTCAGAGGGTCAGTACTGAGGGAGTGCCGCACTGTCAGAGGGTCAGTACTGAGGGAGTGCTGCACTGTCAGAGGGTCAGTACTGAGGGAGTGCTGCACTGTCAGAGGGTCAGTGCTGAGGGAGTGCCGCACTGTCAGAGGGTCAGAACTGAAGGAATGCCACACTGTCAGAGGGTCAGTGCTGAGGGAGTGCCACACTGTCAGAGGGTCAGTGCTGAGGGAGTGCCACACTGTCAGGGGGTCAGTACTAAGACAGTGCTGCACTGTCAGAGGGTCAGTACTGAGGGAGTGCTGCACTGTCAGAGGGTCAGTACTGAGGGAGTGCTGCACTATCAGAGGGTCAGTATTGAGTGTGTGCCGCACTGTCAGAGGGTCAGTACTGAGGGAGTGCCGCACTGTCAGAGGGTCAGTGTTGAGGGAATGCCGCACTGTCAGAGGGTCAGTACTGAGAGAGTGCCGCACTGTTAGAGGGTCAGTACTGAGGGAGTGCTGCACTGTGAGAGGGTCAGTACTGAGGGAGTGCCGCACTGTCAGAGGGTCAGTGCTGAGGGAGTGCTGCACTGTCAGAGGGTCAGTACTGAGGGAGTGCTGCACTGTCAGAGGGTCAGTACTGAGGGAGTGCTGCACTGTCAGAGGGTCAGTGCTGAGGGAGTGCCGCACTGTCAGAGGGTCAGTACTGAGAGAGTGCCGCACTGTTAGAGGGTCAGTACTGAGGGAGTGGCGCACTGTCAGAGGGTCAGTACTGAGAGAGTGCCACACTGTTAGAGGCTCAGTACTGAGGGAGTGCCACACTGTCAGAGGGTCAGTACTGAGGGAGTGCTGCACTGCTGCAGGGTCAGCACAGGGCGAGCGCTGTGGTGATGGATAAAAAGGGGTTGGGAGTGTAAAATCGGGGAAGGATTGGTGTTAGCAGGCATTTGTTTGTTGGATGGTGGAGTAGGGGTTAGAGCTGAAGGGTCACATGGATCAGATTCAGTAATGTTTCAGTGGCTGGAGTACAAAGCCCTGTATCCCCCCCCAGCCCCACTCCCTCTCACATCCCTCACTCCTCATACCCCTCCCCCTCACACCTCTCCCCCACCTCCACACTCAATCCCACCAACTCCTAGCTCAATTCTCCAACCTCACGTTGGCCACCCACAGTTCCTCACTCACCAGTTGTGAAGTGGTCCAGGACTGGGGAGCTTTCGACAGCCCCTTGTATAGCCACCAGGTTAACCTCGTACTGGGTATCTGGGACCAGGCCTTTCAGTGTGATGTTAGTTTTCCCGCCATCAATTATAACACTCTTGGGTTCACCTGTAACAAGAAGAACAATGCATTGGGGGAGGGAAGAGGAGTTAAAGTTGACTGATGCGCTGGGGCGAAAGGTTACTAAGTCTTGGCAGACGAAGGGTTAATGTCCGCCACCACACACACACTAGGGGTTGAAAGTCCGTTACATGGGGGTTAAACTTCATTGATGAGCCAAGGGCTAAAGGTTGTGGTACACCAGAGGCTCAAAGGTCACTTGCCTGACCGTTTAGGGGTCACCTTCCCCCCTATACCTCCGGCTGCACAACCGCACACCAAGCGCAAGTTACTGGCTGCAGCGCCTGGCCTGGGTGTCACGGTTTACCTTGCTTAGTCGGGACATAGAAGATCTTGAAGGTATCGACGGGGGTTGAAGGTACTGCCCAGTGAACGGTGACAGAGGTGTCTCGGAGATCGGTGAACCTCAGTCTGCTCCGAATCTCTCGAGCTGAAACAAAAAAAGAAAAATGACATTCCCAGCGGGATTCATTCAAACCTTCCCTTGATGTGGGGACCAGAGGAACGGAGATGGAAGCAGCTGGGGGGGGGGGGGGGAAGGACAGCTGGGGGAGAACTCCAAGTGTGTTTCAATGGGAGCTGAGTCTTCCATCAGCACTATCTGAATAAAAAGAAAATGGCCCTTGAGGCAGCACCCTCGAGCCTTATTGGTTGTTATTGTAACCAATCACAACCCACCGTAAGCCATCTTCTCCTGCCACTCACAAAGGCCTTCTTAAGTTGACAAAAGGCCTCAATTCGCCACGGTGGTCCCTTGGTGACCCAACTGCTCATTTGAACTTAGGCAGGAGAAGAGCATCATGGAGCACGCAACGACATACAACTTACCCAGGGTGCTTTGCAGCAAGGCCCATTCTCCTGTTGGCGCGATGGGCCTGAAGAGGAAATGAGGACACTAACAAGCCACCTTGTTGAGTACGCAAAGTCTATTCACTAACAGCACTCCCCACCCTCATCCCCATACCCCTCTATTGGACAAGAGGAGGATTCTCAGAGCGTGGTCTGGCAAACTCTCCACCCTTAACCCTACAGCATCTCCACAAGTTTTGATCTTACTGATATCAATTAATTGCTAAATGTAACATACCTGTAGGTTGAACCGGCCTTGTCGCGCAGGCTATGCCAATATTTAGGTTAAAGATCAGACAGGCCTGGATTATCCATCTGACATTCCCAGCCTGCCCTCTGGCTGTTCAGAACGCCCTCTCGAAATACATTGCCGAGAGGCAGTGATCGTGAGGGGTGGGTGCATAGCTATAGGATTCCAAACACAAATATGTACGAGAACGACACCCGGAAAGAAGGAGAATTTATTAGGGAAAGTTCAGGTGTGCGATCCTTGTCTGCTACCCTCCCCTCGTACCCCCAGCCGATATTGATTGCTACGGTCTTTAGAAATGATAGATCCAGCAGCCACCTCCATCATTTTCCTGTCAAACAATTGTCATTCAGTAAGTGGTTGTAAACAAGAGCAGAAAATGTTGGAAACATTCAGTGAGTCAGGGAGCAACTGCAAACATTTGGGGGAGGAATACATGTACCAAAGAGTCAACACAGATATGATGGGGCAAATGGTCTCCTACTGTGCTGTCTGACTCTGTTAGAAATGATTCCCCCTCCATCAGATGCTGCTGATTTTTCAGCATTCCTGTTCAGACTCTGAGAGGTTGAGGGAACAGAGATAAAGCCTGAATCTAGGCCTGACCGTCTAAGGTGGTAACGCAACCCTCTGGCCTCGAGATAAGAAACAAATGGAGGCAAAATTGTCAACAATGTCTGTTATTGGAGTAAAAAAACTATTAATGAAGGGATTAATGATCAGAGGTAACAACAGAGAAAGTATAACCCTGAGAATGGTTGAGCAACTAAGCCCTGTTAGTACCTGTTCGTGCCACGATTGGAATTGGCTCCGTTTGTTGGTTCTTTAACACGCCATAGAGGGAAATGAGGTACTCAGTGCCAGGTATGAGATCTGTGATGGCGACATGTCTAAGGTTGCCGGGCACCGTGACCTCCTTGGCCCCGAGCCGCCCCTGTGAGTCTCTGTACTGTACCAGGAAAGAGTCAAAGGCCCCTTCCTCCACCGTCCAGGTGAGTTTGAGGCTGTGAGTGTCAACGTCTGAGACCGAGAGTCTTCCCAGTGTACTGAACCCGACTGTGTGGATGGGAATCGCTAGGGAGAGAGGATGACATGGATGGTTAACGGGTTTGGAAAGGGATGAGGAGGGGAAGATGGTGTGGAAAAAGGCAACCGGTCACTCAGCAAAATTTCCTCGATTAAAATCCAGCTTCAGAAGCTGAATTCAACCTAAATCCTTGAATTATTTATCTCACTTTCTATCAGACTTTAAGATTCTTGTTCCACGACCATAGGCCTGGATTTCTGCTATTCAAATTCCCTAAACCCTTCGATTAGATTCCAGTCTGTAACTCACTCCCAGGTTTCTGTTATTCTATATATAAACCACCCGAACCCCTCGATTAGATTCCAGTCTGTAACTCACTCCCGGGTATCTGTTATTCTACATATAAACCACCCGAACCCCTCGATTAGATTCCAGTCTGTAACTCACTCCCGGGTATCTGTTATTCTATATATAAACCACCCGAATCCCTCGATTAGATTCTAGTCTGTAACTCACTCCCGGGTATCTGTTATTCTATATATAAACCACCCGAATCCCTCGATTAGATTCCAGTCTGTAACTCACTCCCGGGTATCTGTTATTCTATATATAAACCACCCCGAACCCCTCGATTAGATTCCAGTCTGTAACTCACTCCCGGGTATCTGTTATTCTATATATAAACCACCCCGAACCCCTCGATTAGATTCCAGTCTGTAACTCACTCCCGGGTATCTGTTATTCTATATATAAACCACCCCGAACCCCTCGATGAGATTCCAGTCTGTAACTCACTCCCGGGTATCTGTTATTCTATATATAAACCACCCCGAACCCCTCGATTAGATTCCAGCCTGTAACTCACTCCCGGGTATCTGTTATTCTATATATAAACCACCCTAACCCCTCAATTAGATTCCAGTCTGTAACTCACTCCCAGGTATCTGTTATTCTATATATAAACCACCCCGAACCCCTCGATTAGATTCCAGTCTGTAACTCACTCCCGGGTATCTGTTATTCTATATATAAACCACCCCGAACCCCTCGATTAGATTCCAGCCTGTAACTCACTCCCAGGTATCTGTTATTCTATATATAAACCACCCCGAACCCCTCGATTAGATTCCAGTCTGTAACTCACTCCCGGGTATCTGTTATTCTATATATAAACCACCCCGAACCCCTCGATTAGATTCCAGCCTGTAACTCACTCCCAGGTATCTGTTATTCTATATATAAACCACCCCGAACCCCTCGATTAGATTCCAGTCTGTAACTCACTCCCGGGTATCTGTTATTCTATATATAAACCACCCCGAACCCCTCGATTAGATTCCAGTCTGTAACTCACTCCCAGGTATCTGTTATTCTATATGTAAACCACCCCGAACCCCTCGATTAGATTCCAGTCTGTAACTCACTCCCGGGTATCTGTTATTCTATATATAAACCACCCCGAACTGCTCGATTAGATTCCAGTCTGTAACTCACTCCCGGGTATCTGTTATTCTATATATAAACCACCCTAACCCCTCAATTAGATTCCAGTCTGTAACTCACTCCCAGGTATCTGTTATTCTATATATAAACCACCCCGAACCCCTCGATTAGATTCCAGTCTGTAACTCACTCCCGGATATCTGTTATTCTATATATAAACCACCCGAATCCCTCGATTAGATTCCAGTCTGTAACTCACTCCCGGGTATCTGTTATTCTATATATAAACCACCCCGAACCCCTCGATTAGATTCCAGTCTTTAACTCACTCCCAGGTATCTGTTATTCTATATGTAAACCACCCCGAACCCCTCGATTAGATTCCAGTCTGTAACTCACTCCCGGGTATCTGTTATTCTATATATAAACCACCCCGAACTGCTCGATTAGATTCCAGTCTGTAACTCACTCCCGGGTATCTGTTATTCTATATATAAACCACCCTAACCCCTCAATTAGATTCCAGTCTGTAACTCACTCCCGGGTATCTGTTATTCTATATATAAACCACCCCGAACCGCTCGATTAGATTCCAGTCTGTAACTCACTCCCGGGTATCTGTTATTCTATATATAAACCACCCGAATCCCTCGATTAGATTCCAGTCTGTAACTCACTCCCAAGTATCTGTTATTCTATATATAAACCACCCCGAACCCCTCGATTAGATTCCAGTCTGTAACTCACTCCCGGGTATCTGTTATTCTATATATAAACCACCCGAACCCCTCGATTAGATTCCAGTCTGTAACTCACTCCCGGGTATCTGTTATTCTATATATAAACCACCCCGAACCCCTCGATTAGATTCCAGTCTGTTACTCACTCCTGGGTATCTGTTATTCTATATATAAACCACCCCGAACCCCTCGATTAGATTCCAGTCTGTAACTCACTCCCGGGTATCTGTTATTCTATATATAAACCACCCGAACCCCTCGATTAGATTCCAGTCTGTAACTCACTCCCGGGTATCTGTTATTCTATATATAAACCACCCCGAACCCCTCGATTAGATTCCAGTCTGTTACTCACTCCTGGGTATCTGTTATTCTATATATAAACCACCCCGAACCCCTCTATTAGATTCCAGTCTGTAACTCACTCCCAGATCCAGTCTGTAACTCACTCCCAGGTATCTGTTTTGTGCTACATTGGTAACGTGGAGCTGGATTTTGTGAAGGTAAAGGGTGATTCTCTGCTGAAGGGAATGCTGTGAGGAAGAAACAGTTTATTGACTTTGGAAAGTATTTTATTTTTACCCAGCTTAAATGGGAGGAGAATTGAGAAATTCCTGGAAATGAAGCGTGCGATTAGACATCTCCATGTTTTGCACTTTGCCAGGAGAGTGAGGCCTGTCTGGCTTCTAGTCTGGGAGGAAGTAAAGAATGGAAACCGAAAGCCAAGCACATTCAGAGTTAACTTAGACTGTACACGCGTCTGTGAAAATATACACAGCACACCATAGCAGCTTAGTGTGACTTGAGCTCACCAGATAACGCAATAATTACACAGCATGTTAACACTAAAACAGAATATATTCAGTTAAGACCTTGGCAGTACTCACTAGGCCCGAGAAGCCTAACCTTGGAACCTGCTGTCTTACATTGGAAAAACAAAATGACGCTAGTTTGCTCAGCAATAGAAGCAATTTGAGAGAACAAAACTGAAGAAATATTTTCTTGCTCCCAGCCTGGAGACGCAGAGAGCAGAGAGCATGGGTGAGACGGAAGGTGAAAATATTTCCTGAGGAGTGAAAAAGCCAGAATAGCTGAGTCGATCCATGTTCCTGGATCGCAAATACCTGTGATGGTTAAGAGAGCCACCAGTGGCCTGGAGAACTGGCCGCCAGACACCCCATAGAGGTAAATGGTGTAGTTGGTCGTAGGCCTGAGGCCTGTGATGTAGGTCGATCGGCGGTCACCAGTTACCGTGATGTTCTGCAGTGTCTCAGAACCCTGAGATTTGTACTGTATCAGGAAGGAGTCAAAGACAGTCTCGGCTGTCCAGGAGAGGAGGAGGGAGTCGGCTGTGATGTTAGAGAATGAAAGGCTCCCAAACTTGCCTGATTTGGCTTCCTCTTTGTCTGCGGAAGCTAAAAGGAGGGAGAGAAAGAAATACGCAAGACTTTACTGAGGGAAACTGCTGCTGTTCGACTGCATGAGGAAGCACTTCCTTACGGTTTCAACTCTCGAATGGGCGATGGTTTCAATTGTTACTACATCACCATCTTAGAATCTCATGGCACATTTGATCTGTCATGTCTGTACCGACTCCTTCAAAATAGGCTGTCCAGTTATTCCCAATCCCTAAAGCCTGCTTCTCCTGTGAATTTTCCCAATTCAATTATATAACCAATTCCCTTCAACATTGAATCTGTTTCCACCAGCCTTTCAGACAGTGCAGATCAAAACAACTTACTATTGCGAAAAAAAATTCCCACATCTGATTCTTTGATATATTCTATCTTTGATGTTTGTGTTCAATCTGTGTCCCCTGGTTACTGACCCTCCTGCCAGTGGAAACAATTTCTCCTTATTTATTTTAAAACCTCTCGATAAATCACCCCATCATCTTCTGTGCCCTAAGTAGAATAAAATTAATTCTCTAAGAAATAACATCAGTTCAAAAGCTTTGAAAGATCTTCCTTACAGAGTATCCACACGTTACATAGAATACGCAATGTTTGACAAGTGAACGATGAAAATGGATATCATTCCAAGATGGCCGACCCCAGTTGTCATAGCAACACTGGAGCTTCCAGGAGGTGATAATGATCTGGGGTGCTAGATGGGGAAAAGGTTGGGCAATGATTAAAACAATTTTCTGGAAAAAAACTGCCTCACGAGAAATACCTGCAGTGGTTATTATAGTGGTTAGTGGCCTTGTCCGCTTGCTGCCAGAGATCCCATAGAGAGAAATCAGGTACTTGGTACTAGGCCTCAGACCTTCAATGAAGGATGAGTGTCGATGTGCAGGCACGGTGAAGTTCCGCACCTCCTTGGATCCCTCCACTCTGTACTGGATCAGAAAGGAATCAAAGCCACTCTCTGCGGCCCAAAAGATTTGGAGAGAGTCCTGTGTGACGTTATTCCCTGAAAGGCGAATAAGTTTACTCAACCTGCTCGGTTTTACGCCATTGGTGTCTATGGAAACTGGGAGAGAAAGCAGAGAAAGATACAATTTAAAGACTGCTCTGGGAAAACTCCCCCTTGTGTAAACTAACTAGTCGAAGCCAGACCCAGCACTTTATTCTTTGAGTTTGGGTTAAATATCCGCAGCCTTCCAAAGATGGGTGGATGGTAATTCACAACAAACAGGTAAAGGAAAATAAAGGATGTAAGTCTGGCCGGGTGGTCGACCCAATCTATATTCACCACAGATTTTGTATAAGTTACAGTGATTCTGGTTCAGAGGCTCCCCTGGGTGCCCTATTGAATTCCTGTGTGACAGTGATCCAAGCTGGGAATGTTTCTACAGGTTGGGAGAGTTCAGGTGTGGAATGTCACACTGTTTCCCAAAGTGGGATGGGGGAGGAGACATTGCGAGTTAAAGTCGGGAATCCATGTATTCTGGTACAGAGGCAACATAGACCATTCCATTGCGATAAGATACAACTGAGTGGCAATTGTACTGAGATAAGATACATGGATCATATATACTGTAGATTATTGTGTAGATCCAAAGATATACACACTATAGATTACATTAAAAATATATAGAGCTATATACACTGTACATTGTGGTATAAATCCACAAGAGCTAAATGCACCTGTATGTTCTGGTGTAAGTCTACCAAGCTAAATACACTATGTATTATGGTACAAGTCCACAGAGATTTATACACTGTATCTTATGGTACAATCCGTGGAGTTAGACACACTATATTATGGTATAGGTTCATAGAGCTATATACACGGGATATTATGGTACAGATCCACAGATCTATAGACATTGTATATTATGGTACAGAGCTATATACACTATATTATGGCGCAGAGCTATATAAACTATATTATGGTACAGAACTATATACACTGTATGTTATGGTACAGAGCTATATACACTGTATATTATGGTACAGAGCTATATACACTGTATATTATGGTACAGAGCTATATACACTGTATGTTATGGTACAGAGCTATATACACTGTATATTATGGTAGAGTGCTATATAAACGATATTATGGTACAAAGCTGTATACAGTGTATATTATAGTACAGAACTATATACACTGTATATTATGGTACAGAGCTATATACACTGTATATTATGGTAGAGTGCTATATAAACGATATTATGGTACAAAGCTATATACAGTGTATATTATAGTACAGAACTATATACACTGTATATTATGGTACAGAGCTATATACACTGTATGTTATGGTACAGAGCTATATACACTGTATCTTATGGTAGAGTGCTATATAAACTATATTACGGTACAAAGCTATATACAGTGTATATTATAGTACAGAACTATATACACTGTATATTATGGTACAGAGCTATATACACTGTATATTATGGTACAGAGCTATATACACTGTATGTTATGGTACAGAGCTATATACACTGTATCTTATGGTAGAGTGCTATATAAACTATATTACGGTACAAAGCTATATACAGTGTATATTATAGTACAGAACTATATACACTGTATATTATGGTAGAGCTATATTCGCAGGAGGAGCAGATCCTGTACTGGCAGCAATAGCGAACAGAGAGCTGGAACTATTCACAGTGTGAATAGTTTTCTGTGAGGCCTGAGTTTCACTCAATCCAGAACTATTCTCCAGTTGCCCATTATCCCGAGAGAGAGAGAGAGAGAGATAAATAAGCAGCCAGACGGAGAGACGATCACAGTTCTCAGGTTAAGCAGGCAGGAAATAAACCTGGTCCACGCTGGTATTTTGATGGAAGTGTTTAGATTACCAGAGGTACAGTGAAAGTGGGGAACAATTCTCCAATTCTCCAATGGAATCACAGGCCACCGGGGGTACTGAGGCCATGTGGGATCACAAACCATTTCTACCTTTCTTCTTCAAGATGGGAAAGAGGGAACGATACAGGAGGCAGTGGAGGAATCTGAGGTGAACAGGGTTGTTGAGAGCCTCGGTTAGACTGACAGGAGTCACCAACATCAGCCAGCCATCTGACCCAGGAGTGCTGGATAATAACAAACTTTAGATTCATTCCCAACAGAAAGGAAATAGAAAACCTCACCAGGAATGGGAATGAGAGTGATGATAAGGAATGGGAATGAGAGTGATGATAAGGAATGGGAATGAGAGAGATGACAAGGAATGGGAGTTGAAGAGATGACAGAGTGGCACGGTGGCACAGTGGGTTAGCACTGCTGCCTCACAGCGCCAGGGACCCGGGTTCGATTCCAGCCTCGGGTAACTGTCTGTGCGGAGTTTGCACGTTCTCCCCGTGTCTGCGTGGGTTTCCTCCGGATGCTCCGGTTTCCTCCCACATTCCAAAGATGTACAGGTTAGGTGGATTGGCCATGCTAAATTGACCCTTAATGTCAAGGGGATAGGGCCTGGGTGGGATTGTTGTTGGTGCAGGCTTGACGGGCCGAATGGCCTCCTTCTGCACTGTAGGGCTTCTATGATTTAATGACAAGGAATGGGAATTGAAGAAATGATAAGGAATGGGAATTGAGTTTTTAAAAAATATTTAATCTTGGGACGTGGGTGTTGCTGGCTAAGCCAGCATTTATTACCCTTCTCTAATTGCCCCTTAAGATGATGGTGAGCTGCCTTCTTGAACCTGCTGCAGCTCCAGTGGTGTGGGCACAGCCACTGTGCTTTATTTCCCCGTGGTTGTTTGGTACAACTGAATGGCAATTGTTAGGCAGTTTCCGAGGACAATTAAGAGTCACCCACAGGGAATGAGAAAGGTAGAGATGACAAGGAATGGAATTGAAAGATCAGAATAAATGGGAATTAAACAGATAACAAGGAATGATTCAGAAATCATTCCTTGTTTTACAGTGTGACTATATATTTATATACAGGAATATATAGTAAGGAGAAACAAGAGACATCCCATAAACAAACAGCCAGAGAGAGGGGTAGAGAAATTTCAATGTTTGCACCAACAGGAGAGGAAAGTTGGTGCAATGAAACTTGCCACTCTGGTTTTTTGGAGAGGTAGGCCGAGGTTACCATGGTAACCGGGATGCTCTCTAGGAAATGAAAGTCCGGAAATATTTGCTCCCTTTGCGCCAAAGTGGGGCAATTAAACTATTTCTGGCCCAGACGGGAACCTCGCCGGGTGGCAGCGCTACCTGTGGTCGTCACGACGATGGAGAGCGGGCTGGTGTGACGGCCACCGGCCACTCCGTAGACGTAGATGGTGTACTTGGTGGTAGGCTTGAGGCCTAGGAGGATGTACGATCGCCGGTTCCCAGTCACCCTGAGCTTCTGCACCTCCTCGGAGCCCTGGGCTCTGAACTGAATGACGTAGGAGTCAAAGGGCCACTGCGTCGACCAGGAGAGCTCCACAGAGTCAGCCGTGATGTTAGAAACTGAGAGGCTGCCCAGAGCCCTCACCTGACCTGGTCTTGCACCTTCCTTCACTATGGAAACTGGAGGCAAGAGACAGAGACAAGGGGGTAAAATAGCAAATTTTAAAAAACACCAAAGCTTTGGCCTGGAAAAATGAAGGAGAACTTGTATTTCAATGGTTCTCTTCACCAGCCGAAGATATCTCAAAGACAGTGAAATATTTTTGAAGCGCAGTTCCTGTTGTGTTACCAATTTGTGCTCAGCCAGCTCCCGCAAAGAGCAATGATCAAATAATCTGTTTGTTAATGGCGTTGACTGAGGAATGATTATTGATCAGAGCCACAGGCAATAACTCCCTGGCTCTTCTTTGAAATAGTGGCTGTGGGATCTTTCCCATCCACCTGAGAGGGCAGATGGGCACCTTGGTTTAACGCTTCATCTGAAAGATGGCACCTCTGATGCTGCAGCTCTCCCTGGGAGTGTCAGCCCCGATCATGTGTGATTCCTAGAGCGAGGACTCAATTCCCCTGACACAGGAGCAGCGCTGAACATCATTGCATCATGAACTCTTTTGGTCTACCCACCGGCTTATGGAGACATGTGGGCATGGGGGGGCAGCGCGGAGAGGAATCCGCAATGTCGGGGAATGAGCTATAAGGAAGGTCTGGAGACCTGGGTTATTCACCCCAGAAAATGCTGCCTCTGAGATATGAGCCTCTGAGAGGTTTTAGGATTGATTTGATGAATTTATATTACTTTATCCTTTACTGTGAAAATAGGACAAGAAGACACAAGTTAAAATTAGGAAGCGGTAATTGGAGCAGTGATATCAAGAGATCCTTTCCTACACTTTGTGCGATGATGGGAAATGGTCCATGTTGAACCTGAAGTCCTTGATTGACAACACTGTATTAACAAGCTCAGAAACAGGCCATTCAGCCCATCTGACCAATGCTGGCTTTCATGACAAGACTTCCACACAAGACTTCTCGATCCCATCACCTGCATCTTCCACACACTGAAGAACCAACTTACAGGTTAGCAGCATTGAGCTTATTCTAAAATGGAAGTGGTTACTACAGTAGCGGGGTTGGCTACAGGTTGAATTGGGTGGGGGAGGTGGGATGCCGGTTGGGTGGGGGGGATATTCCCCAGTGCGCACACAGTAGTTTAACCCCTCGTATTATCGTACGGTACCTGTAGTGGAAGTCACAAAGGTCATCAGCTTTGTGATTTGGCTTTCAAAGACCCCATAGAGGTAGATGGTGTATTTGGTGCTAGGCCTGAGGCCTGTGATGATGAATGTTCTCTGACCTCCAGCCACGGTCAGGTTCCTCATGCTCGGGGAGCCGTGGGCTCGATACTGGATCAGAAAGAACTCGTAGACCCGCTCCACTGTCCAGGAGAGCTGGAGGGAGTCGGGGCTGACATTAGATACGCCAGGTCTGACTGGGACCCCTGGCATTGGACTAACTTCACCTGCTGAGGCTAAAAGAGAAAAAAGTAGGTGAGAATTATGAAAGCGGCCCCAAAGCTGTCACCGAAAAACAGAATCATTGAGCAGTTATCGCGCAGGAGGAGGTCATTCGGCCCATCATATCTGGGCTGGCTCTCTGCAGGAGCAATTCAACTCGTGCCACTTTCTAACCTTCTCCGTGTAGCTCTGCAAATCTTTTGTCTTCAGGAAAATAATCTGAATCTCTTTTGAAAGCCTTGATTGAATCTGCCTCCACCGCACTCTCAGGCTGTTAATTCCAGGCCTGAAACACTCGCAGCATGAAAAAGTTTTTCCTTACCTCACCTTTGCTTCTCATTTTGCCAATTACTCTGCCGTCTGGTTTCCGATCCTTCTGCCATTGAGTTTCTCCCTGTCTACTCTGTCCAAACCCCCCATGATTTTGAACACCTCCATCAGTGAACCACAGTTCGTTTCTTTGGAGGGCCACATTTGAAGCTCTCAGTTATTGACTGATTGATGCAAAGAGGTGAATGTTTTCTTTTACGCAGGGTGCTGTGCTCCGTAAAGTGTTGCTTGAAAGGGCAGTGGAGGCAGATTCAATTGTAACTGTCAAGAGGGAGTTGGGTGAGTGCTTACAAAGGATATGGGATAGCACAGGGGCATGGGATTAACTGGGGAGCTCTTTCAGAGACTGGCACAGTCATGATGGGCCAAAGGGCCTCCTCTTTTTGCTCTGTAGGATGCTGAGAGTTCTGTACATTATTGGAAGATCTGGAACTGGAAGCTCGGCTGAAAGGCAGACTTGGCAATGCAGTTTCAGGCTAGGTTTCTCACGCAGCCACAGAGTACAAACCAGCACTGGACTAGCCTGTGAGCAGGGAGCTGACACAGCCTGTCAGATATGCAGAGAAACCAGGCAGAGTCTGTGACAGTCTCAGGCAAGGTAACAAAACCACTGAGATATCTTCAACTGACCCAGAATAAGGAACAAGCCACTGAAAGGAATGTGGCCTCAAGGTCCCGGAAAGACCTCGAGTCAATCAATGGAGTTTGGAAAACCAGAAATTGCAGGAAGAATGGCACCGAGAACCATCCTGATCATTTAAAGGATGAAGAATGGTGGAAAAAGAGAGAGAGAGGTGGGTGGGGGGTGGGGGGGGATTGAATTTTCAGTGAGACAAAATGAAACCAAGTGATATGGAGAGAAACAAGGAGTTAAAATGCTGCATCAGATTCTTCTGGAATGGAAAGAAAACTGGGAGAACTCACAGGGAATGGGAAGTGGAGAGATGACAAGGAATGGGAATTATAGAGATGATAAGGAATGGGAAATGGAGAGATGACATGGAATGGGAATAGAGAGATGACAAGGAATGGGAATTGGAGAGATGACAAGGAATGGGAATTGGAGAGATGACAAGGAATGGGAATTATAGAGATGATAAGGAATGGGAATTATAGAGATGATAAGGAATGGGAAATGGAGAGATGACATGGAATGGGAATTGGAGAGATGACAAGGAATGGGAATTGGAGAGATGACAAGGAATGGGAATTATAGAGATGATAAGGAATGGGAATTGGAGAGATGATAAGGAATGGGAATTGGAGAGATGACAAGGAATGGGAATTGGAGAGTTGACAAGGAATGGGAAATGGAGAGATGACATGGAATGGGAATTGGAGAGATGATAAGGAATGGAAATTGGAGAGATGACAAGGAATGGGAATTATAGAGATGATAAGGAATGAGATCGGATCATTCCTTGGTTGGGGGCTGGACTCTATACTTATATAGAGGGTATGAATATACAATAGAGAGAGAGTTTCCCAGACAGAGAGGTAAGTCTTCTGTCATGCAGAGAAATGGCAGGAACCACCTCCCCCGTGCAAGCTTTATAGAGCTTGGTGTTGAGATGACTTCAGGACTCAAAGCCCATGTCTGAAGCCTGCAGCCCACTCCCCATGAACCACACCAACATGTCGTAGGCTTCAGCCTTCAGGCCAGAGACATCCTGCTGAACTACTGAGATCTGACTGCAGTGGCGCTATTTAAGAAGGAAATATTTGTCTTCCCCATTCCAGAAGGGCTGAGGAAATATTTCCTATCAGATCTTCCATTGCAGCCGGTGTACCTTTGGTGGTGGCAGCTGTGGATAGGGGGGTTGTGTGACGGCCGCTGGAAACACCGTAGAGGTAGAAGGTGTACTTGGTAGTAGGCCTGAGGCCTGTGATGGTGTGCGATCGACTGTGGCCACTCAGGGACAGTTTCTGCACCTCCTCCGACCCTTGGGCTCTGTACTGCACGGCGTAGGAATCAAAGTCCCTCTTGGTGAACCAGGAGAGCCTAACCGAGTGAGGCGTCAGGGGCAGAGCGGAAAGGCCGCCTAACTCCACCGTCTGGCTGGGCTCCGTGACAATGGCTCCTGTGGAAGCTATAACAACAACAGCAACAACAGCTTGCATTTATCTAGCACTCTTGAAAGGAGTAAAATGCCCCATTGAGTGCGGGCTACCATTAAATCCCAATCTAGCTTTGCTTATGGACACACACACACACACACACACACACACACACACACACACACACACACACCATCCTGTGGTGCGCCGAGAAAATAGGAATAAATAACTTGCGTAGAAAACAGAGTTTAAAAAAAAGTGAACATGAACATACTCCTCATATTGATTTTTAAAAAAAAATACCTGCGGTGGTCACTATACTGGTCAGTGGCTTTGTGCGCTGGCCCTTAGTGACCCCATAGAGATGGACAGTGTAGACGGTGGTAGGCCTCAGGCCTTTGACGAAGGAGGACCGCTGGTCGCCAGCCACTGTGAGGTTGTGCACTCGCCGGGGCTCCGCAGCGCTGCTGTACTGGATCAGAAAGGAATCAAAGCCTTTGCTCGCCATCCAAGAGAGTTTGAAGGACTGAGTCGTGATGTGAGAGACAGAAGTGTCACCAAGTTTACTTGGCTTCACAGTGTCTTTAACTGTGGAGACTAAGAAAGGGGGAATAAAAAGGGGACATATTACTGGGCGGCAATGCCGATCTTGAAGCCTAAATGGCAGGCTCCAGGTGGTTACCGAGTTCCAGTCACAGCCTGCATGTCCAAACAAACATGGACGGCACCAGTCGCCAACAGCCAGTTCCTCAGAGAAACACTTCATCAATGGAAGTGAAGAGGCTTTAGAGCAAACACAGGAACAGGAGCATGCCCAGTCCGCAGCTCGTCTGCACTGCTACTCAACCAGTTTACATCTGACTTTGGTTTTTAATTACCCTATTTGACCCATCTTAATGTTTGTCATTTTCATAAATGACCTGGATGAGGAAGTGGAGGGATGGGTTGGTAAGTTTGCCGACGACACGAAGGTTGGTGGTGTTGTGGATAGTTTGGAGGGATGTCAGAAGCTGCAGCGTGACATAGATAGGATGCAAGACTGGGCGGAGAAGTGGCAGATGGACTTCAACCCAGATAAATGTGTAGTGGTCCATTTTGGCAGGTCAAATGGGATGAAGGAGTATAATATCAAGGGTAAGACACTTAGCAGTGTAGAGGATCAGAAGGACCTTGGGGTCCGGGTCCATAGGACTCTTAAATCGGCCTCACAGGTAGAGGAGATGGTTAAGAAGGCGTATGGTGTGCTGGCCTTCATCAATCGAGGGATTGAGTTTAGGAGTCGGGAGATAATGATGCAGCTTTATAAGACCCTCGTCAGAGCCAACTTGGAGTACTGTGCTCAGTTCTGGTCGCCTCATTACAGGAGGGATGTGGAAATGATTGAAAGGGTGCAGAGAAGATTTACAAGGATGTTGCCTGGATTGGGTGGCATGCCTTATGAGGATAGGCTGAGGGAGCTCGGTCTTTTCTCCTTGGAGAGACGAAGGATGAGAGGTGACCTGATAGAGGTGTACAAGATGTTGAGAGGTATAGATCGGGTGGATTCTCCGAGGCTTTTTCCCAGGGCTGAAATGGCTGCTACGAGAGGACACAGGTTTAAGGTGCTGGGGAGTAGGTACAGAGGAGATGTCAGGGGTAAGTTTTTCACTCAGAGGGTGGTGGGTGAGTGGAATCAGCTGCCGTCAATGGTGGTGGAGGCAAACTCGATAGGGTCTTTTAAGAGACTTCCGGATGAGTACATGGGACTTAATAGGATTGAGGGTTATAGGTAAGCCTATATATAAGCCTAGGTAGGTAGGGACATGACCGGCGCAACTTGTGGGCCGAAGGGCCTGTTTGTGCTGTATTCTTTCTATGTTCTATGTTAAACTCACTTGCCCCTATCCAACAAATTTCTTGCAGCCTCAAAAGCACGAACTGTCCCACTTTGGGCAAGAGAGGTCCAGATCTGGTTTCAGCCCTGAACGGCCTTGCTCAAATTTTAAGATGATTCCGCATTTCCGATTCCTGACCATTTTATCTCTTATCAATTAATTTCACTACACCGATCATATCTTCTAAACTCAAGGGATCAGGCCAAGATGATTCAAATTTATCCTCATCATTAACCCACTAATCGTAGAAAAACCCTGAATGTTAAAACTAAATTCTACGATCTGAAGTTTGCCTTCACTTTCCTCGTGGTTCTTGAATTGTATAAAAAGGTTCAAATTGTAAATCCAGCACAAATTGAATACACTGAGATAATAAAGAGAACAAATGTTTCACCTTCAAATTCTCGGCTGGAAATCCTGGGTTACAACCCCCCACCTCCCTCTAAACCATGTCCCCCCACCATCATCCCTCCCATTGGTGCCCTGGACATGACTGGTACAGTCTCATATAGAGAGAGAAGGCTTGTATCTATGGCAACAGAGGGGTAATATATCGACAATGACTTCCATTGGAGCTGTGCAAGTTAAAAGGAGCACACAAACCGTTGACTTTGGCCCTCACTCATTTTCTTGATTAATTGCCCGCATCTCACTGCTCTGTCAGGGAAAAAGGAATAGCTTTCATTTTTCGAACTGAGGAAGCAACAGGAATACAAAGTTTTGAGTGGAAGTACCTGAGGTGTTGGCGGAAGTGGTCAGTAGCTTGGTGCGTTGGCCACCAGACACCCCGTAGAGATAGAGCCTGTAAACGGTGGTAGGCCTCAGGCCTGTGATGACGGTGAATCGACGGTCACCGGTTACCGTGAGGTTTCTCACATTCTCAGAGCCCTCGAGCCCGTATTCGATGAGAAAGGAATCATAAGTCCTCCCTGTTTTCCAGGAGAGTTCGAGGGAGTGGGCCGTGACCTTAGACACTGAGACATTGTCCAAAACCACCACCGAGGTCGGTCTCTGAGCCTCTTTATCTGTGGAGACTACAATTTAAAATAAAATAACGATCGTTAATCTGGTCAGACCTTGAGGAGAAAGATAGAGTGAATTCTGGACAGGAAATGGAGGAAAAGCAAACCCCAATGAGGAGAGATAGAGAGAGGAACAATCTTTAATTGGTTAAAGATTCCTGCCTTGCACTCCAGCATTGACCAAGCATTTAGCTGATTAAAGATGCTTTGAAAGTCAATGCTGCTTCAAGAAATAGAAGATTTATTAGCACCTCACCAGCAACTAAAGGAGATTGTGAGAACAACAAACGGCATTTATCTAGCACCATTAGAGTCGTCAACGACCTAAGGAAGATCATGGGAGCATTTTCAGATGGAACCCTTGAATCATCTTAAGAGATTTCAGAACAAGTAACTATTAGCTAGGCCAAAGAAATAGGATTTAAGGAGCTTATCAAAAAAGAAACATGAATATCTGACTGTCTGGTTCGCCGACTACCCCCTTGCCCACTGACTGGAACATTAAGTTTCTCATTCCATCACAGTTATCGGTCCAGAGTGATTGACATCACCGTGGCAACCCATGGAAGTCTGGCAATTGAGGCAAGAGAGAGAGAGCATAACAACAGCTTGTAATCCCATTGGAGATGAGAAGAAAAAGCCGATTAAAATATTTTCCCACAGAAAGGCATTGAGTGAGAAATGAGGAAAATATTTTTCACTGTCTGGCCGTGGTGAAAGACGGAGAATGGAGATATTTCACCGGGAATCGCGGTGGCGATTGGGTGAACAATAGGTACCTCTTGTGGTGATTACCACTGTCGATGGTGCTGAGCGTTGGCCTCTGGAAATCCCATAGACATAGATGGTGTATTTGGTGTTAGGCCTCAGGCCTGTGATGAGGTAGGAGCGCCGATGGGAAGCCACCGTCAGATTCTGCACGCTCTGGGAGCCCTGGGCTCTGTACTGGATCAGGAAGGAGCCAAAGACCAACTGTGTCGTCCAGGAGATCCGCACCGAGTGCGCAGTCACCTCGGAAACGGAAAGAGCGCCGAGCTTAATGGGTTTGACAGCGTCTTTATCTGCGGAGGCTTGAAGGAGGAGGGAGGGGAGGAAGGAACAGAAGGAAAATATTCACCAGAGGTTCGAGTCTGAATCCAGGCAACAAAGTCAGAGAAAACCTGTAGAAACTCCTGGATGCTAAAGTCAACCTCCCTCACTACCACATATTTAGTTTAACCATAAATTACAAACTGTAAACAATGTAACCGTGGGGATGGGATTGTATTATCCGCATAGTGTGACAGGGAATGTTTTACAGGAACTTTGTGGGACATGTACAGGGAGAGAGTGCGCCAGATGCTGAAGAGTTTAATACCAGCTCTTCACTGTAAACTTGGGATGTCATTACAGTGCTAAAAAGAATGGCTTTGATTGGATCGAATTCCTCATTTTAAGTTAAGATTTTTAAAGTTTATTTATTTGTGTCACAAATTGGAAAGTAGTAGAAAATCCCCCATTCGCCACATTCCGGTGCCTGTTCGGGTATACTGGGGAGAATTTAGCCTGGTCAATGGACCTAGCCAACATGTGTGGGAGGAAACCGGAGCAACCGGAGGAAGCCCACGCAGACATGGGGAGAACGTGCAAACTCGGCACAGACAGTGACCCGAGGCCGGAATTGAACCCGGGTCCCTGGCGCTGTGAGGCAGCAATGCTAACCACTGTGCATTCTTTCTCCAGCATCATCCCAGCATTCCTCACAGTGAAGTGAGCGGCCATTTTTATTCAGGACAATTAACAAAGAACAATGAGATTAATGAGGGGCTGATCCCAGCTGTGGTTCTGGGAGTTGAGATGTTAAACACCAACATCAAACTTGCATTAATTTTGTGCCTTTAATATCAGAAGATCAGCCAGGATACCAGGGATATTGGATGGGATACTCTAAGTATTTGACAGGACACCTTGCAGAGGACATTAGGAAATGGCGGACAATATACAAAATATTGACCAGAGCACCAGCGAGTACCGGGCAGGACCCTGGGAAATATATTCAGATAATATTAGCCAGTGTATTGGGAAAATTGGAGCAGTCTCCCGGAATACTGACTAGGGCACTGGGAATATTGGACGCGACATGGAGATTACTGGATAGAGCATCATAAATACTAGTAATATGTGATTGGATACAATAGAATATTGATTAAGGCACTGGAGCTTATTTGACTGTACAGTGTGGAATATCAGATAGGACACTTGCCTCAATTTCCTGCGATTGCTTTTCCCGAGTTGGATCAAACCAATCTAACACAGAAAAAGTTGGATCCAACAGGACAGAAAAGAAGCTTCATGCAGTTCAAGGAAGCAAATCTGTCAGCTTTGAATCCCCGTGGAAAGGGACACAACCTCCCCCGAGAGCCCAGCACATGCCTGGTACATTGGGCTCTGACACTGGGAGAGGCCCTGTATCTACGGCGACTGAGTGACTCATGTTAGACTTGTACAATTTCAAAACCAGAACGTCTGCGTCTGACATTTATCCCCACACAATTTATCTCATCCATCAGAGAAAAACGAAGGAAAAAACGAGGTGAGAAAGCAACAGAAATGACAACGTGTTAGTCGCTTTGCGTGGAAATACCTGAGGTGTTGGCGGAAGTGGTCAGTAACTTGGTGCGTTGGCCACCAGACACCCCGTAGAGATAAAGCCTGTAGGCAGTGGTAGGCCTCAGGCCTGTGATGACAGTGGACTGACGGTCACCAGTTACCGTGAGGTTTCTCACATTCTCAGAGCCCTCGATCCCATATTTGATGAGAAAGGAATCATAAGTCCTCTCTGTTTTCCAGGAGAATTCGAGGGAGTGGGCCGTGACCTTAGACACTGAGACATTGTCCAAAACCACCACCGAGGTCGGTCTCTGAGCCTCTTTATCTGTGGAGACTACAATTTAAAATACAAATAATGATCATTAATCCGGTCAGAGCTTGAGGAGAAAGATAGAGTGAATGTTGAACAGGAAATAGAGGAAAAGCAAACCCCAATAAGGAGAGATAAAGAGGGAACAATCTTTAATTGGTCAGTGATTCTCTCCTTCTATCCCAGTACGGAACTCACTTCAGCATTGATCGAGCATTTAGCTGATTAAAGATGCTTTGAAAGGCGGGTACAATTTTGTCTTTTAAAAAGCATTTAGACAGTTACATGGGTAAGATGGGTATTGAGGGATATGGGCCAAATGTGGGCAATTGGGATTAGCTTCGGGGTTTAAAAAACGGCGGCATGGACAAGTTGGGCCGAAGGGCCTGTTTCCATGCTATAAACCTCGATGACTCTATGACACAATGCTGCTTCAAGGAATAAAATATTTAACAGCACCTCACCAGCAGTTTAAGGAAATTGGGAAAACAACAAGGGAACTTCATTAACCTAGAATCATTAGAGTTCGGAATATCATTGGAGCATTTTCCGATGGAATTTGACACAATCACTTTAGGAGATTTCAGAACAAGTAACGATCAGTTTGGCCAAAGAGGTAGAATTCACAAAGCATCTTAAAACAGGAAAGCGAATTAGAGAGATTGAAGAATATTGGCAGGAGTGTAATAATGTCCATTATTACCATAGACCAGGTTCAGACGAGGTATGTTCTGAATCTCTTTAACCTTTATGTCACTGAAGCAAACAAGCACTGATAGACTGATAGGAAACTTTATCACAGCCTCAATAATCCCGTGGGGAGATCGTGCATCACGACAGCGAGAATTCAATGTCCGGGTCAGGGTCTTGTAAATCTAAAAGGAGCTGCACTGAATTCAGGACTGGGTTTATCTGATATCCAGCCCAGTTCAGTCTGTCAGGAATCCCCCGCTGGGAAATTTCCCCAGCTTCACACTGACACAAATAGTTCTGTCGGGACATCGCACATTAACAAGAGGGAGAATGAGAACGGAATTTACTGAAAATAAAACACAGACAACTGACCTGGAATAAACATGTGAAAACTTCCTGAAAGAAACCCAGGACACGCTGTCTGTTATTATCAGGAATGATGTTCCAGGATCACAGATTGATAGAGCACAGAAAGAGGCCATTCTGTCCATCTTGTGCATGCCAGATTTCTCAAATATCTATCCAATTAGTCGCACTGTGCTCACTCTTTCCCAGAGCCTTGTCAATTTTCACATTTAATTATTTATAGGAGTATTTTTGAAACATAACTATTCGATCTTCTTCCACCAACTTCTCAGTGTTTGTCCAGATTGTTGTGTAAAGAAATGTTTCCTCACGTCATCACTGATTCTTTTACCAATCACCTTCAATCTGTGTCCCCTTGATACCGACCCTCCTGCCACTGCAAACACAATCAGTGGTTACAGCAGAGAGAGGCCATTTGGCCCATTGTGTCCCTGTTGGATTCTCCAATGCTCCTCCCCTACCTTCTTGCCGGCAGCTCACCAAATCTCATTTTAGGAAATTATCCAAAATCCTTTTGAGGCCTGAATTAAATCTGCTCTCCCCACATTCTCAGGCAGTGCAGTCGTAAATATGGCAATTTATCCTCTGTCCATAAATCCTTCCAAGATTTTAAACCTCTCCTTCAAGTCTCCCCTTCACATTCTCTGCTCTAAGGAGAACAATGTGAGTTACTCCAGTCTCTCTCCAGAAATTAACTTCCCCCTCCCTGGAACTATTCTAGTCAATCTCCGCTGCTCCCTCTTTCCAAGGTTCCAACATTCTTCCCGAGGTGTGATTTCCAAAGGATAAAGAGATTGACAGAAACGAGGGGAAGCAGATTCCTCCTCTTTGAACATGTTCGTGAAGCACGGCGTAGTGGAAGAGCCTGAGATCAAGTCACAGACACATCATCATTCCCTTGGCCAATGGGGACCTTCAGCCACTGAGCGGGATGGAAAAGGTCAGCGATGGGAAAGTGGCCAGCTATGATGTGTCGCTGAGTTTCCTGCGAGAACAAACAGCACAAATTGATCAGGAGGAAGACATTGGGATGTCGCTGATTCACAAGGATGAACCACAGGAGGATATTTATACACAGCCCCCATCGAGGGGGTGTGTTATAAATATATGTGAGCCTGCAGGAAGGGATGAAACCAGATTTGAAAGCCTCAATCCCAACATGACTTGATAACTTCGTGCCATAGCTTGTGACTTTGCGACAGTGTACACACGAGTATCCAACTGTCCGGCTCTCTGACTAACTACACACTGAGTGGAAACCGGAGTTTCCCGTTCCATCATGTTTATCAGTCCAAGTCATCACCATAGCAACTGATAAAAGCTTTGCAATGGAAGAGAGACAGAGTAATGACAGCCTGTAATCCCATCGGAATGGGAAGAAAGCGTCAATGAAAATATTTTCCCTCAAAAGAACCCAGGCAAGAAACGAGGAAAATATTTTTCACTGTCTGGCCATGGTGAAAGACGGAGAATGGAGATATTTCACCAGGAATCGCGGTGGCGATTGGGTGAACAATAGGTACCTCTTGTGGTGATTACCACTGTCGATGGTGCTGAGTGTTGGCCTCTGGAAATCCCATAGACATAGATGGTGTATTTGGTGTTAGGCCTCAGGCCTGTGATGAGGTAGGAGCGCCGATGGGCAGTCACCGTCAGATTCCGCACGCTCCGGGAGCCCTGGGCTCTGTACTGGATCAGGAAGGAGCCAAAAACCAACTGTGTCGTCCAGGAGATCCGCACCGAGTGCGCAGTTACCTCGGAAATGGAAAGAGCGCTGAGCTTAATGGGTTTGACTGCGTCTTTATCCGTGGAGGCTTGAAGGAGGAGGTAAAGGAGGAACAGAGGGAAAATATTCACCAGAGGTTCGAGTCTGAATCCAGGGCAACAAAGTCACAGAAAAATCAGAGAGAGTCCAGCAGACAAAATTATTCCCACCAATTAGAATCACTTCTGTGTGACTCCCTACTCTATCTGTACAATACTCCTGGGACACATCCATGTCCCTCACTGCAGTATATTTAGTTTGACCATAAATGTACAAACTGTTTTCTGCATGGTAATATTAGTAACATACTACAATATATTATGGTACAATATAATTGCCTGTGTACTGGGAAATATTGGACAGGGCACCAGGATTATTGACCAGGACATGGGGAATATTGGAGCAGACAATGGGGAATATATGACAGGATGGTGCAGAATATTGAACCAGGAAACGGGAATATTGGATCGGGCGCCCTGCCATGTGTGTGAGATGATTGATTCCTGGCTTTTGGGTCAAACTGATCAACATATTTCAAACTGCAATAACTCGGACACGACAAAGAATCCTGGATTTCAGAGCAACAAATCTGTCAGCTTCGAATCCCGATGGACAGGGACACTCCCTCCCCGAGTGCCCAGCACGTGCCTGGTACATTAGGCTCTCGCTCTCGGGGAGGCTCTGTATCTATGGCGACAGTGTGATTCCTGTGGTGGGACCTGTACAAGTTCAAAACCAGAGCACACCCACTTCTGAGAATTGTCTCCAAACATTTTCCCTTATCTCATTGGTCTGTCAGAGTAAAATTAAGGAATAGATTTCATTTTCCAGGTGAAGAAGCAATACCCCTGACAAACTGTCACTCGTTTTTAGCAGAAATACCTGAGGTGTTGGCGGAAGTGGTCAGTAGCTTGGTGAGTTGGCCACCAGACACCCCGTAGAGATACAGCCTGTAGGCGGTGGTAGGCCTCAGGCCTGTGATGACAGTGGACCGACGGTCACCAGTTACCGTGAGGTTTCTCACATCCTCAGAGCCCTCGATCCCGTATTCGATGAGAAAGGAATCATAAGCCCTCTCTGTTTTCCAGGAGAGTTTGAGGGAGTGGGCCGTGACCTTAGACACTGAGACATTATCCAAAACCACCACCGAGGTCGGTTTCTGAGCCTCTTTATCTGTGGAGACTACAATTTAAAATAAAAATAACGATCGTTAATCTGGTCAGGCCTTGAGGAGAAAGATAGAGTGAATGTTGAACAGGAAATGGAGGAAAAGCAAACCCCAATAAGGAGAGGTAGAGAGAGGAACAATCTTTAATTGGTCAGAGATTCTCTCCTCTCTATCCCAGTACGGAACGCACTCCAGCACTGATCGAACACTTAGCTGATTAAAGATGCTTTGAAAGTCAATAGTACTTCATGGAATACAATATTTAACAGCACCTCATGAGCAGCTCAAGAAAATTCGGAAAACAACAAGGAAACTTGATTAATCTAGAATCATTAGAGTTCGGAATATTATTGGAGCATTTTTCGATGGAATTTGACACTGAGACACTGAAGAGGTTTCAGAACAAGTAACTATCAGTTTGGCCAAAGAGCAAGGATTCACAAAGCATCTTAAAACAGGAAAGCAAATTCGAGAGATTGAAGAATATTGGCAGGAGTGTAATAATGTCCATTATTACCATGTATAGACCAGGTTCAGACGAGGTATGTTCTGAATCTCTTTAACCTTTATGTCACTGAAGCAAACAAGCTCTGATAGACTGATAGGAAACTTTATCACAGCCTCAATAATCCCGTGGGGAGATCGTGCATCACGACAGCGAGAATTCAATGTCTGGGTCAGGGTCTTGTAAATCTAAAAGGAGCTGCACTGAATTCAGGACTGGGTTTATCTGATATCCAGCCCAGTTCAGTCTGTCAGGAATCCCCCGCTGGGAAATTTCCCCAGCTTCACACTGACACAAATAGTTCTGTCGGGACATCGCACATTAACAAGAGGGAGAATGAGAACGGAATTTACTGAAACTAAAACACAGACAACTGACCTGGAATAAACATGTGAAAACTTCCTGAAAAAAACCCAGGACAAGCTGTCTGTTATTATCAGGAATGATGATCCAGGATCACAGATTGATAGAGCACAGAAAGAGGCCATTCTGCCCATCTTGAGCATGCCAGATTTCTCATATATCTATCCAATTAGTCGCACTGTGCTCACTCTTTCCCAGAGCCTTGTCAATTTTCACATTTAATTATTTATCGGAGTATTTTTGAAACATAACTATTCGATCTTCTTCTACCAACTTCTCAGTGTTTGTCAAGATTGTTGTGTAAAGAACTGTTTCCTCACGTCATCTCTGATTCTTTTACCAATCACCTTCAAACTTTGTCCTCTGGTTACCGACCCTCCTGCCATCCCTTGGCCAATGATTTTGGTTCCAGCAGACGTCAGACGTTTTGGTTCCAGCAGACATCCAGCAGATGCCCTTGTCGGATGCTCCACTGCCCCTCCCCCAGCCCCTTCCCTGTAGGTCACCAAATCTCATTTCAGGAAATTATCCAAAATCCCACATTCTCAGGCAGTGCATTCGTAAATATGGCCATTTATCCTCTGTCCATAAACCGTTCCAAGATTTTAAACCTCTTCTTCAAGTCTCCCCTTCACATTCTCTGCTCTAAGGAGAACAATGTGAGTTACTCCAGTTTCTCCACAGAAATTAACTACCTCCTCCCTGGAACTCTTCCACTGCTCCCTCTTTCCAAGGCCCCAACATTCTTCCTAAAGTGTGATTTCCAAAGCATAAAGAGATTGACAGAAACGAGGGGAAGCAAATTCCTCCTCTTTGAACATGTTCGTGAAGCACAGCATAGTGGAAGAGCCTGAGATCAAGTCACAGAAACATCATCATTCCCTTGGCCAATGGGGACCATCAGCCACTGAGCAGGATGGAAAAGGTCAGCGATGGGAAAGTGGCCAACTATGATGTGTCGCTGAGTTTCCTGCGAGAACAAACAGCACAAATTGATCAGGAGGAAGACATTGGGATGTCGCTGATTCACAAGGATGAACCACAGGAGGATATTTATACACAGCCCCCCATCGAGGGGGTGTGTTATAAATATATGTGAGCCTGCAGGAAGGGATGAAACCAGATTTGAAAGCCTCAATCCCAACATGACTTGATAACTTAGTGCCATAGCTTGTGACTTTGCGACAGTGTACACACGAGTATCCAACTGTCCGGCTCTCTGACTAACTACACACTGAGTGGAAACCGGAGTTTCCCGTTCCATCACGTTTATCAGTCCAAATCATCACCATAGCAACTGATAAAAGCTTTGCAATGGAAGAGACACAGAGTAACGACAGCCCGTAATCCCATCGGAATGGGAAGAAAGCGTCAATGAAATTATTTTCCCTCAAAAGAACCCAGGCACGAAACGAGGAAAATATTTTTCACTGTCTGACCGTGATGAGAGGCGGAGAATGGAGATATTTCACCGGGAATCGCGGTGGCGATTGGGTGAACAATAGGTACCTCTTGTGGTGATTACCACTGTCGATGGTGCTGAGCGTTGGCCTCTGGAAATCCCATAGACATAGATGGTGTATTTGGTGTTAGGCCTCAGGCCTGTGATGAGGTAGGAGCGCCGATGGGCAGTCACCGTCAGATTCCGCACGCTCTGGGAGCCCTGGGCTCTGTACTGGATCAGGAAGGAGCTAAAGACCAACTGTGTCGTCCAGGAGATCCGCACCGAGTGTGCAGTCACCTCGGAAACGGAAAGAGCGCTGAGCTTAATGGGTTTGACTGCGTCTTTATCCGTGGAGGCTTGAAGGAGGAGGTAAAGGAGGAACAGAGGGAAAATATTCAGCAGAGGTTCGAGTCTGAATCCAGGGCAACAAAGTCACAGAAAAATCAGAGAAAGTCCAGCAGACAAAATTATTCCCACCAATTAGAATCACTTCTGTGTGACTCCCTACTCTATCTGTACAATCCTCCTGGGACACGTCCATGTCCCTCACTGCAGAATATTTAGTTTGACCATAAATGTACAAACTGTTTTCTGCATGGTAATATTAGTAATATACTACAATATCTTATGATACAATATAATTGCCTGTGTACTGGGAAATATTGGACAGGGCACCAGGATTATTGACCAGGACATGGGGAATATTGGAGCAGACAATGGGGAATATATGACAGGATGGTGCAGAATATTGAACCAGGAAACGGGAATATTGGATCGGGCGCCCTGCCATGTGTGTGAGATGATTGATTCCTGGCTTTTGGGTCAAACTGATCAACATATTTCAAACTGCAATAACTCGGACACGACAAAGAATCCTGGATTTCAGAGCAACAAATCTGTCAGCTTCGAATCCCGAGGGACAGGGACACTCCCTCCCCGAGTGCCCAACACGTGCCTAGTACATTAGGCTCTCACCCTCGGGGAGGCCCCATATCTATGGCGACAGTGTGATTCCTGTGGTGGGACCTGTACAAGTTCAAAACCAGAGCACACCCACTTCTGAGAATTGTCTCCAAACATTTTCCCTTATCTCATTGGTCTGTCAGAGTAAAATTAAGGAATAGATTTCATTTTCCAGGTGAAGAAGCAATACCCCTGACAAACCGTCACTCGTTTTTAGCAGAAATACCTGAGGTGTTGGCAGAAGTGGTCAGTAGCTTGGTGAGTTGGCCACCAGACACCCCGTAGAGATACAGCCTGTAGGCGGTGGTAGGCCTCAGGCCTGTGATGACAGTGGACCGACGGTCACCAGTTACCGTGAGGTTTCTCACATCCTCAGAGCCCTCGATCCCGTATTCGATGAGAAAGGAATCATAAGCTCTCTCTGTTTTCCAGGAGAGTTTGAGGGAGTGGGCCGTGACCTTAGACACTGAGACATTATCCAAAACCACCACCGAGGTCGGTTTCTGAGCCTCTTTATCTGTGGAGACTACAATTTAAAATAAAAATAACGATCGTTAATCTGGTCAGGCCTTGAGGAGAAAGATAGAGTGAATGTTGAACAGGAAATGGAGGAAAAGCAAACCCCAATAAGGAGAGGTAGAGAGAGGAACAATCTTTAATTGGTCAGAGATTCTCTCCTCTCTATCCCAGTACGGAACGCACTCCAGCACTGATCGAACATTTAGCTGATTAAAGATGCTTTGAAGGTCAATCCTACTTCAAGGAATACAATATTTAACAGCACCTCATGAGCAGCTCAAGAAACTTCGGAAAACAACAAGGAAACTTGATTAATCTAGAATCATTAGAGTTCGGAATATTATTGGAGCATTTTTCGATGGAATTTGACACTGAGACACTGAAGAGGTTTCAGAACAAGTAACTATCAGTTTGGCCAAAGAGCAAGGATTCACAAAGCATCTTAAAACAGGAAAGTGAATTCGAGAGATTGAAGAATATAGGCAGGAGTGTAATAATGTCCATTATTACCATGTATAGACCAGGTTCAGACGAGGTATGTTCTGTATCTCTTTAACCTTTATGTCACTGAAGCAAACAAGCTCTGATAGACTGATCGGAAACTTTATCACAGCCTCAATAATCCCGTGGGGAGATCGTGCATCACGACAGCAAGAATTCAATGTCCGGGTCAGGGTCTTGTAAATCTAAAAGGAGCTGCACTGAATTCAGGACTGGGTTTATCTGATATCCAGCCCAGTTCAGTCTGTCAGGAATCCCCCGCTGGGAAATTTCCCCAGCTTCACACTGACACAAATAGTTCTGTCGGGACATCGCACATTAACAAGAGGGAGAATGAGAACGGAATTTACTGAAACTAAAACACAGACAACTGACCTGGAATAAACATGTGAAAACTTCCTGAAAGAAACCCAGGACACGCTGTCTGTTATTATCAGGAATGATGTTCCAGGATCACAGATTGATAGAGCACAGAAAGAGGCCATTCTGCCCATCTTGTGCATGCCAACTTTCTCAAATATCTATCCAATTAGTCGCACTGTGCTTACTCTTTCCCAGAGCCTTGTCAATTTTCACATTTAATTATTTATCGGAGTATTTTTGAAACATAACTATTCGATCTTCTTCTACCAACTTCTCAGTGTTTCTCCAGGTTGTTGTGTAAAGAAATGTTTCCTCACGTCATCTCTGATTCTTTTACCAATCACCTTCAATCTGTGTCCTCTTGATACCGACCCTCCTGCCACTGCAAACACAATCAGTGGTTACAGCAGAGAAAGGCCATTTGGCCCATTGTGTCCCTGTTTTATTCTCCAATGCTCCTCCCCTACCTTCTTGCCGGCAGCTCACCAAATCTCATTTTAGGAAATTATCCAAAATCCTTTTGAGGCCTGAATTAAATCTGCTCTCCCCACATTCTCAGGCAGTGCAGTCATAAATATGTCAATTTATCCCCTGTCCATAAACCCTTCCAAGATTTTAAACCTCTCCTTCAAGTCTCCCCTTCACATTCTCTGCTCTAAGGAGAACAATGTGAGTCACTCCAGTCTCTCCACAGAAATTATCTACCTCCTCCCTGGAACTATTCTAGTCAATCTCCACTGCTCCCTCTTTCCAAGGTTCCAACATTCTTCCCGAGGTGTGATTTCCAAAGGATAAAGAGATTGACAGAAACGAGGGGAAGCAAATTCCTCCTCTTTGAACATGTTCGTGAAGCCCGGCGTAGTGGAAGAGCCTGAGATCAAGTCACAGACACATCATCATTCCCTTGGCCAATGGGGACCATCAGCCACTGAGCGGGATGGAAAAGGTCAGCGATGGGAAAGTGGCCAACTATGATGTGTCGCTGAGTTTCCTGCGAGAACAAACAGCACAAATTGATCAGGAGGAAGACATTGGGATGTCGCTGATTCACAAGGATGAACCACAGGAGGATATTTATACACAGCCCCCCATCGAGGGGGTGTGTTATAAATATATGTGAGCCTGCAGGAAGGGATGAAACCAGATTTGAAAGCCTCAATCCCAACATGACTTGATAACTTCGTGCCATAGCTTGTGACTTTGCGACAGTGTACACACGAGTATCCAACTGTCCGGCTCACTGACTAACTACACACTGAGTGGAAACCGGAGTTTCCCGTTCCATCACGTTTATCAGTCCAAATCATCACCATAGCAACTGATAAAAGCTTTGCAATGGAAGAGAGACAGAGTAACGACAGCCCGTAATCCCATCGGAATGGGAAGAAAGAGTCAATGAAAATATTTTCCCTCAAAAGAACCCAGGCACGACACGAGGAAAATATTTTTCATTGTCTGACCGTGATGAGAGATGGAGAATGGAGATATTTCACCGGGAATCGCGGTGGCGATTGGGTGAACAATAGGTACCTCTTGTGGTGATTACCACTGTCGATGGTGCTGAGCGTTGGCCTCTGGAAATCCCATAGACATAGATGGTGTATTTGGTGTTAGGCCTCAGGCCTGTGATGAGGTAGGAGCGCCGATGGGCAGTCACCGTCAGATTCCGCACGCTCTGGGAGCCCTGGGCTCTGTACTGGATCAGGAAGGAGCTAAAGACCAACTGTGTCGTCCAGGAGATCCGCACCGAGTGCGCAGTCACCTCGGAAACGGAAAGAGCGCTGAGCTTAATGGGTTTGACTGCGTCTTTATCCGTGGAGGCTTGAAGGAGGAGGTAAAGGAGGAACAGAGGGAAAATATTCAGCAGAGGTTCGAGTCTGAATCCAGGGCAACAAAGTCACAGAAAAATCAGAGAAAGTCCAGCAGACAAAATTATTCCCACCAATTAGAATCACTTCTGTGTGACTCCCTACTCTATCTGTACAATCCTCCTGGGACACGTCCATGTCCCTCACTGCAGTATATTTAGTTTGACCATAAATGTACAAACTGTTTTCTGCATGGTAATATTAGTAATATACTACAATATATTATGGTACAATATAATTGCCTGTGTACTGGGAAATATTGGACAGGGCACCAGGATTATTGACCAGGACATGGGGAATATTGGAGCAGACAATGGGGAATATATGACAGGATGGTGCAGAATATTGAACCAGGAAACGGGAATATTGGATCGGGCGCCCTGCCATGTGTGTGAGATGATTGATTCCTGGCTTTTGGGTCAAACTGATCAACATATTTCAAACTGCAATAACTCGGACACAACAAAGAATCCTGGATTTCAGAGCAACAAATCTGTCAGCTTCGAATCCCGATGGACAGGGACACTCCCTCCCCGAGTGCCCAGCACGTGCCTAGTACATTAGGCTCTCACCCTCGGGGAGGCTCTGTATCTATGGCGACAGTGTGATTCCTGTGGTGGGACCTGTACAAGTTCAAAACCAGAGCACACCCACTTCTGAGAATTGTCTCCAAACATTTTCCCTCATCTCATTGGTCTGTCAGAGTAAAATTAAGGAATAGATTTCATTTTCCAGGTGAAGAAGAAATACCCCTGACAAACTGTCAATCGTTTTTAGCAGAAATACCTGAGGTGTTGGCAGAAGTGGTCAGTAGCTTGGTGAGTTGGCCACCAGACACCCCGTAGAGATACAGCCTGTAGGCGGTGGTAGGCCTCAGGCCTGTGATGATGGTGGACCGACGTTCACCAGTTACCGTGAGGTTTCTCACATCCTCAGAGCCCTCGATCCCGTATTCGATGAGAAAGGAATCATAAGTCCTCTCTGTTTTCCAGGAGAGTTTGAGGGAGTGGGCCGTGACCTTAGACACTGAGACATTATCCAAAACCACCACCGAGGTCGGTCTCTGAGCCTCTTTATCTGTGGAGACTACAATTTAAAATAAAAATAACGATCGTTAATCTGGTCAGGCCTTGAGGAGAAAGATAGAGTGAATGTTGAACAGGAAATGGAGGAAAAGCAAACCCCAATAAGGAGAGGTAGAGAGAGGAACAATCTTTAATTGGTCAAAGATTCTCTCTTCTCTATCCCAGTAGGGAACTCACTCCAGCACTGATCGAACATTTAACTGATTAAAGATGCTTTGAAAGTCAATACTACTTCATGGAATACAATATTTAACAGCACCTCATGAGCAGCTCAAGAAAATTCGGAAAACAATAAGGAAACTTGATTAATCTAGAATCATTAGAGTTCGGAATATTATTGGAGCATTTTTCGATGGAATTTGACACTGAGACACTGAAGAGGTTTCAGAACAAGTAACCTTCAGTTTGGCCAAAGAGGAAGAAATCACAAAGCATCTTAAAGCAGGGAAGCGAATTCGAGAGATTGAAGAATATTGGCCGGAGTGTAATAATGTCCATTATTACCATGTATAGACCAGGTTCAGACGAGGTATGTTCTGTATCTCTTTAACCTTTATGTCACTGAAGGAAACAAGCTCTGATAGACTGACTGGAAACTTTATCACAGCCTCAATAATCCCGTGGGGAGATCGTGCATCACGACAGCGAGAATTCAATGTCCGGGTCAGGGTCTTGTAAATCTAAAAGGAGCTGCACTGAATTCAGGACTGGGTTTATCTGATATCCAGCCCAGTTCAGTCTGTCAGGAATGCCCCGCTGGGAAATTTCCCCAGCTTCACACTGACACAAATAGTTCTGTCGGGACATCGCACATTAACAAGAGGGAGAATGAGAACGGAATTTACTGAAAATAAAACACAGACAACTGACCTGGAATAAACATGTGAAAACTTCCTGAAAGAAACCCAGGACACGCTGTCTGTTATTATCAGGAATGATGTTCCAGGATCACAGATTGATAGAGCACAGAAAGAGCCCATTCTGCCCATCTTGTGCATGCCAACTTTCTCAAATATCTATCCAATTAGTCACACTGTGCTCACTCTTTCCCAGAGCCTTGTCAATTTTCACATTTAATTATTTATCGGAGTATTTTTGAAACATAACGATTCGATCTTCTTCTACCAACTTCTCAGTGTTTGTCCAGATTGTTGTGTAAAGAAATGTTTCCTCACGTCATCTCTGATTCTTTTACCAATCACCTTCAATCTGTGTCCTCTTGATACCGACCCACCTGCCACTGCAAACACAATCAGTGGTTACAGCAGAGAGAGAGGCCATTTGGCCCATTGTGTCCCTGTTGGATTCTCCACTGCTCCTCCCCTACCTTCTTGCCGGCAGCTCACCAAATCTCATTTTAGGAAATTATCCAAAATCCTTTTGAGGCCTGAATTAAATCTGCTCTCCCCACATTCTCAGGCAGTGCAGTCGTAAATATGGCAATTTATCCTCTGTCCATAAATCCTTCCAAGATTTTAAACCTCTCCTTCAAGTCTCCCCTTCACATTCTCTGCTCTAAGGAGCACAATGTGAGTCACTCCAGTCTCTCCACAGAAATTATCTACCTCCTCCCTGGAACTATTCTAGTCAATCTCCACTGCTCCCTCTTTCCAAGGCCCCAACTTTCTTCCTAAAGTGTGATTTCCAAAGGATAAAGAGATTGACAGAAACGAGGGGAAGCAAATTCCTCCTCTTTGAACATGTTCGTGAAGCACGGCGTAGTGGAAGAGCTTGAGATAAAGTCACAGACACATCATCATTCCCTTGGCCAATGGGGACCTTCAGCCACTGAGTGGGATGGAAAAGGTCAGCGATGGGAAAGTGGCCAGCTATGATGTGTCGCTGAGTTTCCTGCGAGAACAAACAGCACAAATTGATCAGGAGGAAGACATTGGGATGTCGCTGATTCACAAGGATGAACCACAGGAGGATATTTATACACAGCCCCCCATCGAGGGGGTGTGTTATAAATATATGTGAGCCTGCAGGAAAGGGATGAAACCAGATTTGAAAGCCTCAATCCCAACATGATTTGATAACTTCGTGCCATAGCTTGTGACTTTGCGACAGTGTACACACGAGTATCCAACTGTCCGGCTCTCTGACTAACTACTCACTGAGTGGAAACCGGAGTTTCCCGTTCCATCACGTTTATCAGTCCAAGTCATCACCATAGCAACTGATAAAAGCTTTGCAATGGAAGAGAGACAGAGTAACGGCAGCCCGTAATCCCATCGGAATGGGAAGAAAGCGTCAATGAAAATATTTTCCCTCAAAAGAACCCAGGCACGAAACGAGGAAAATATTTTTCACTGTCTGACCGTGATGAGAGACGGAGAATGGAGATATTTCACCGGGAATCGCGGTGGCGATTGGGTGAACAATAGGTACCTCTTGTGGTGATTACCACTGTCGATGGTGCTGAGTGTTGGCCTCTGGAAATCCCATAGACATAGATGGTGTATTTGGTGTTAGGCCTCAGGCCTGTGATGAGGTAGGAGCGCCGATGGGCAGTCACCGTCAGATTCCGCACGCTCTGGGAGCCCTGGGCTCTGTACTGGATCAGGAAGGAGCTAAAGACCAACTGTGTCGTCCAGGAGATCCGCACCGAGTGCGCAGTTACCTCGGAAACGGAAAGAGCACCGAGCTTAATGGGTTTGACCGCGTCTTTATCCGTGGAGGCTTGAAGGAGGAGGGAGGGGAGGACGGAACAGAGGGATAATATTCATCAGAGGTTTGAATCTGACTCCAGGGCAACAAAGTCGCAGAAAACCTGTAAGAAACTCCTGGATGTTAAAGTCAAGCTCCCTCACTACGACATATTCAATTTGATCATAATTTACAAACTGTCTCCTCGTGTGACCAGCGGTGTGCCTCAGGGATCAGTGCTGGATCCACTGTTATTTGTCAATTATATTAATGATTTGGATGAGAATATAGGGGGCATGCTTAGTAAATTTGCAGATGACACCGAGATTGGTGGCATAGGGGACAGTGAAGAAAGTTATTTCCGATTGCAACGGGATCTTGATCAATTGGGCCAGTGGGCTGATGAATGGCAGATGGAGTTTAATTTAGATAAATGCGAGGTGATGCATTTTGGTAGATTGAACCAGGGCAGGACTTACTCAGTTAATGGTAGGGCGTTGGGGAGAGTGACAGAACAAAGAGATCTAGGGGCACATGTTCATAGCTCCTTGAAAGTGGAGACACAGGTGGACAGAGTGGTGAAGAAGGCATTCGGCATGCTTGGTTTCATTGGTCAGAACATTGAATACATGAGTTGGGACGTCTTGTTGAAGTTGTACAAAACATTGGTAAGGCCATACTTGGAGTACTATGTACAGTTCTGGTCACCCTATTATAGAAAGGATATGATTAAACTAGAAAGAGTGCAGAAGAGATTTACTAGGATGCTCCCGGGACTTGATGGTTTGAGTTATAAGGAGAGGCTGGATAAACTGGGACTTTTTTCTCTGGAGCGTAGGAGGCTGAGGGGTGACCTTATAGACGTCTATAAAATAATGAGGGGCACAGATCAGCTAGATAGTCAATATGTTTTCCCAAAGGCAGGGGAGTCTAAAACTAGAGGGCATCGGTTTCAGGTGAGATGGGAGAGATACAAAAGGGTCCAGAGGGGCAATTTTTTCACAGAGAGGGTGGTGAGTGTCTGGAACAAGCTGCCAGAGGTAGGAGTAGAGGCGGGTACAATTTTGTCTTTTAAAAAACATTGAGACAGTTACATGGGTAAGATTGGTATAGAGGGATATGGGCCAAATGCGGGCAATTGGGATTGGGTTAGGGGTTTAAAAAAAAGGGCGGCATGGACAAGTTGGGCCGAAGGGCCTGTTTCCATGCTGTAAACCTCTATGGGGGTAAACAATGTAACAGTAGGGATGGGGTTGTGTATTATCCACACAATGTGACAGGGAATGTTTTACAGGAACTTTGTGGGACATGTACAGGGAGAGAGTGCCACATGCTAAAGAGTTTAATACCAGCTCTTCACTGTAGACTCGGAGTGTTTTTGTTATTACAGTGCTAAAACAAACGCTGTTGATTGGATCGAACACCTAATTCTCCAGCATCATCCCAGCGTTACTCACAGTAAAGCGAGTGCACTTTGGGACAATTAATAAAGAACAATGAGATTAATGAGGGGCTGATCCCGGCTGTGGTTCTGGGAGTTGAGATGTTAAACACCAACATCAAACTTGCATTTTATTTCAATTTCAGAAAATCAGCCAGGAGATTGGGAAATATTGGACAGTATACACAGAATGTTGCAAAGGGCACTGAGAATATTGGACACAACACCAGGAAATATTGGCCAGATCACTCGAAATACTAGAGGGAACATTGGGGAATAGTGGCCAGGCCACCAGGGAATATTATCAGGGTGCTGGGAATATTGGCTTGAACACCAGGTAATATTGGCCACATGATCAGGACTTGGCCACGAAACCAGACATTTTTACTGGAAATTGAGAACACTGGCCAGGACAACAGGAACGTCGGCAAGGATGCCTGGCAATATGCCCAAAAAACCAGGAATATCAAACAGGGCACTGGGAATACTGGGTGAGAGCACCAGAGAATATAAGAACATAAGAACATAAGAAATAGGAGCAGGAGTAGGCCATCTAGCCCCTCGAGCCTGCCCCGCCATTCAATAAGATCATGGCTGATCTGACGTGGATCAGTACCACTTACCCGCCTGATCCCCATAACCCTTAATTCCCTTACCGATCAGGAATCCATCCATCCGCGCTTTAAACATATTCAGCGAGATAGCCTCCACCACCTCAGTGGGCAGAGAATTCCAGAGATTCACCACCCTCTGGGAGAAGAAGTTCCTCCTCAACTCTGTCTTAAACCGACCCCCCTTTATTTTGAGGCTGTGTCCTCTAGTTTTAACTTCCTTACTAAGTTGGAAAGAATCTCTCCGCCTCCACCCTATCCAGCCCCCGCATTATCTTACAAGTCTCCATAAGATCCCCCCTCATCCTTCTAAACTCCAACGAGTACAAACCCAATCTCCTCAGCCTCTCCTCATAATCCAAACCCCTCATCTCCGGTATCAACCTGGTGAACCTTCTCTGCACTCCCTCCAATGCCAATATATCCTTCCTCATATAAGGGGACCAATACTGCACACAGTATTCCAGCTGCGGCCTCACCAATGCCCTGTACAGGTGCATCAAGACATCCCTGCTTTTATATTCTATCCCCTTCGCAATATAGGCCAACATCCCATTCACATATGACCCATTAACCAGAAATACTCAACAGGCCTCTCGGAATAATGGGGAGGACACTGGGAATTTTGGATTGAACATTAGAGAATAATGTCTGCACACCAGGGAACATTGAATTTGACACTAGGAATAATGCAGCAAATTGGACAGACGGAGTCTTGAGTTAATGCTCAATGTGTGCATACAATCTTTGAGGATGACACTCCCCAGCACCATAAGGACACTGCAAACAGTCGGCTGACGTAGAGAGAGAGCAAGAATTCACGGCATCTGCTCCCGGTGCTGTGTGGAATGAGATAGAAGCACAGAACTCCATACTGTGCAGAGATAGACAGAGACAGGCCTCCCTGTCAGCTCCACCTCTAGCTGCATCCGTGTGCCTGGGCTGCAATGGAAGGGGCTGGAAGATCACCTGTGTCTCACTCACTATTTTGCAGTCACACCCCTGAGTCAGAGGGTTCTGGGGTCAAGACGCACACCAAAAATCAGAGTGTAGGACTGAGGCTGTGGATCCTCAGCGTCCTGAAGATCCTGTGTCTCCTCAGGGACGTAGTCTTTCGGAAGGGATGTTAAATCGATGGCCCTCTGCATACTCAGCTGGACATAATAGTTCCCACGACACTATTTTGAAGACAAGCAGGGAAGCTCTCTCCAGTGCCTAAGCCAACATTCATCCCTCAACCAAGACTAGCGAATGAAGTGAGCTGCTCGTTACCACATCACTTTTTCTGGGAGCTTGTTATGCACAAATTGGCGACTGTGTTTCCTACATCATAACAGTGACTTCACTCCCAAAGCCCAACAGTGGCTGTTAATCACTTTGGGATGTGCTTAGGTGGTGAAAGGCGCTATAGAAATTACTTTCACCTGGGATTGATCGAAGCAGAAGGCAGACGGATTTAGCAGAGATCTAACCAGCAACTTAACTTGCTCTGAACTTCCCTTTTCACAAACCAGGAGATCAACCGGGACAGACCAGGCGATATAAGGAGAAGAGAGATGCTCTTTCCTGAACAACACATCTATGGGGAGGAGTCTTCCATTGTGGTGACTTACCGACACAAATCTTCACAGAATGATTTTGCAACATAACGGACTTTTAATATCTTACACATCGTTGCAACTCACAGAACCACAGAGCAGTGCAGCAGAGAAGAAGCCATTTGGCCCATTGAGTGAGTATGTGCTACCTCTTCTGAGGAGCAACTCCAGTCTCTCTGACTCTGTCCCCACAGGCCTCCAGTTATCCTCCTGCAAGTATTTATCCAGATGTTCAAGAAGGCGTCTCAAAGGCAGTTAGAGAGAGGCAGTAAAACTGTTGGCTTAGCCATGAAAGAATTTTTTAAAAAACAATCCATTTTGAAGGTTTTGTAGAATCTACTGTCCTCGCAAGTTGCACATTCTGAATCCTAAATTCCAGTACTTTCCGTCATATTGCCTCAAGCTAGTTTTGCGGATAACCTTAGGTCTGTGTCCCCCTGGTTACTGACCCTTCTGCCAGTGGTTAACAGTTCTCAATATCTTACCCCACAAGCAGTTTAAAATACACATGCGCCCATGGCTGGATCTGTAACATGCCCTTTTGGGCATCCCAACAGATCAAAGACTGCCCCGTGTGCAGGAAAACTGGTGGCAACTGATCTAGCTGCAAGGGAGTGAGCCAAACAGCTGGGAAAAGCACGCAGAATAATGTAGCTGTAACACACTGAGCAAGGCCCCCTGTTTCAGACACACTCGTCATGTTCCAACATCTGCAACGGGACTTCAAAGAGAAATGAATCATTTCACTTTGTTCCAAGGAAGGAAGGGAGGATAATGAAACCCACTGGGACATTGCAGTCTCTCCTCATTCCAACATTTTCATCGAGAAAGCTTCCAAGCTCCACATGCCAGCCAATTGTGCCCATTCCTGGGGAAAGCAGGAAGGATTGGGTTCTTCCCAAGAATGGTAAAGTAAAATTACTTCGCACAGTGAAAGGAAACAAAAAGTACAAAGACAAAAGTTCAGAGTTCTCCAAACGGGGACGAGAATTGCAAAGAAACAGTTTGTTTTTGTGCGAGTTTGAGGAGCATTGGTGTGAGTGAGAACCAATTGTTCCTCAGTTCCAAACTGTGGTCTTTGCAGGTGGTCCAGGCATGTCCCAGGGAGATAAATCTTTGGCATTTGTAAAGCTTCAACACCGTCACCATGGCAGCATGAATTAAAATGGCAACCCTTTCCCAGAAGGAATAAACAGTTCGGACTAATATTCTTATTGCCCAGTTATTACTGGTGCTTCACTTTAAGACATACAAGACCAGTTCGGACCTGTATTCCTATTTCTCTGTTCTTACTGTTTTTTCCTTCTGGGAGCCGAGAGATTTCTGTAAAAGCTTCTGGAGGGAGAAAAATATTGATTTATTTCTTGTGGCAAATACCTGCGGTGGTCACTACACTGGTCAGTGGCTTTGTGCGCTGGCCCTTCGTGACCCCATAGAGATGGACGGTGTAGACGGTGGTAGGCCTCAGGCCTTTGATGAAGGAGGACCGCTGATCGCCAGTCACTGTGAGGTTGTGCACTCGCCGGGGCTCCGCAGCGCTGCTGTACTGGATCAGAAAGGAATCAAAGCCTTTGCTCGCCATCCAGGAGATTTTGAAGGACTGAGTCGTGATGTGGGAGACAGAAATGTCACCAAGTTTACTTGGCTTCACAGTTGCGGAGGCTAGGAAAGGGGAAAAATAATGGTAGGTGACTTTTTTAACTGGTGGAAAAGGTTGGTTGAAGCATGTTAGATCCTTGCAAAATCGACACAGGCAATCCTGAAAGTGTAAATTCAATCTGTTACTAGCAACCCGCAACTACAACCTATTAGGTGACTGCTTGAAATTTTGGATGACGTTAAATTGTGTTTGCTGTTTGGCCTAAGGCTCTTCATGTTAAACATACCTTGGTTAAAACAAGAGATAGGAGAATTTTGGACAAACACACCATGCCAAGAGGGGCTGAAGGGACAGAGCATCCTTGGGCATAAAGGAAGGACTGAAGGAATCAGTGAGAGAGGTGAAATAGATGGGGTGGCGGAGATGGATGATGGGTGGGGGCGTGGTGTATGGGTACAGAAGAAACTGAAGGAGCTGAGAGCGATAGAGAGAAATTGAGGTTAATGAGCGGCTGGAGGAATTGTGTTAGATTGGGGGAGGTGTGGGCTGGGGTGAGGGGTGCGATGAAGAGAGGATGTAATGTGTTTGGTGACAGAGGGTAAGAATTGAGGCCGATACAGGGATGTGGTTGGAGTGAGACTGGGAACTACAGCCCACATATTGTCAATTCGAACTGTCAAACGTCTGGAGATGGTCTACAGTCTCTTACATTGTTGAGTTTCTCACAGGTCAATAATGAAGCATTAAAGGAGTTCTGGAGACATCCTACACTGGAACATCTACAGCGAGAATAGGGACAATTTCTATATCTGGGACAGTCATAAAAAACCTGTCGGCTATTTATTGCATCCTCTTTGGACATTTGTTATAGAATCACAGAGTTTTACAGCACAGAAAGAGGCCATTCGGCCCATTGTGTTTGTGCCAGTCATCAACACCTATCTATTCTAATCCCATTTTTCCAGCACTTGGTTTATAGCCTTATACGTTAGGGTGTTTCAGGTGCTTATCTAAATACTTCTTAAATGTTGAGAGTGTTCCTGCCTCTATCACCCTTTCAGGCAGTGAGTTCCGGATTCCCACCACCCTCTGGGTGAAAATGTTTTTCCTCAAATCCCCTCTAAATCCCCTGCTCCTCTAAAAACACTGGGAATTTAAAAGGGCCATTTGACCGACAGGCAAAAATTAACCAATCAGGTTAAAAAATCGGTTTCCAATTTTTGGGATCTGACTGAAAACTGACTGCCATAATGTTGACATTGCGATACTTCGGATAAAGAGAGTTAAGATGATAAATCTAGAGCTGCCAGTGACTATAATTGGAGACTCAGGAATTAAGGCTAGAATTGGAAGAGTGTCGATGCCTCAGTGGGTTATGGATTACAGAGATAGGGAGGGGTGAGGCCACAGAGGGATTTGAGAACAAGGATGAGGGTTTTAATCTGAGGGCTTGCCGGACTGTGGGCACAGGGGTGATGGGTGAAAGGGGACTTGGTACGAGATGGATCAGGCAGCAGGTTTTTGAACGAGCTCTGTTGATGTTGGGTATAAAGTGCAGAGGGCAAATTCTGTCTCTTTGCCATATCTCAGGATTAAGTCACATTTAACTGTGCGGCGAGGACTCATTTTCATACAACGTTATCAATTATCATTCTGAAATGGTGGATGTTGTCATGGTAACTCCACAAGACCCTGGAAGAAAATGTGGACTTTTACTTCCCTGTGGAAAAAAGAAGTGTCACTTGTTTTTAGCAGAAATACCTGAGGTGTTGGCGGAAGTGGTCAGTGGCTTGGTGCGTTGGCCCCCAGACACCCCATAGAGATACAGCCTGTAGGCGGTGGTAGGCCTCAGGCCTGTGATGACGGTGGATCGACGGTCACCAGTTACCGTGAGGTTTCTCACATCCTCAGAGCCCTCGAGCCCGTATTCGATGAGAAAGGAATCATAAGTCCTCTCTACTTTCCAGGAGAGTTCGAGGGAGTGGGCCGTGACCTTAGACACTGAGACATTGTCCAAAACCACCACCGAGGTCGGTCTCTGAGCCTCTTTATCTGTGGAGACTACAATTTAAAATAAAAATAACGATCGTTAATCAGGCCTCTGACCACACCCCAAGTATAATGAGATAAGTTATAGAAGGAAAACGATAGCATAGGGTAATTTCAATGGACTCATCCAAAGGCTAGGCTAATGATCTGAGACATAGGTTCAAATCCCACCACTGGTGAAATTTACTTCTTGTACATCAATCTGGAATTGAAAGCTCATTCCATTAATCATGAAAATGAAGTTATCAATCGTAATAAAACCCATCTGCTTCAATAATATCCTTTAGGATAGGAAATCTGCTCTCCTTATCCGGTCTGGCCTGCATATTCTTGGCTTTCCTTTGAAATGGCCGAACAAGGCATTCAGTTCAAGGACAAATAGCAATGTCCCAGCCAGAGACATCCACATCCCATGGAAAGAATAACAAAGTGAATTTTGGGCAGCAAATGGAGGAAGAATCAAATCCCAGCGAGGAGAGGAAAAGAGGAAAATAGTGGCCTGATATTCTCTCCTCTGTCCCAGTATGGAACTTGCTGTGCTGGTGATACACCGCGGTAGAGTATCCAGTCAGTACCTCCCGTGCGCACTTTGCCTAAAATTAGCAAAACCAGCACCAAAAATCACAGTATCGGATTCGCATTCAGCACTATTAAAGTTCCTGCCATCTTTTCACTAGGTTAACCAGGTCCAAAACCCTGAAATCCATTAACTGATCAGGGTGCATATCTCACTTTTAACCATTTAAATTCAGTTGTGCAGTCTATTATTTATCTCTGGTTTGTAAGGACTGTTTCATCACTGTCCACAAACATGAAATAATCCCTAAATCATTGCTCTATGTAATTAATATTTTAATAAGAGCATTATCACAGTGGGAGGTCTTGTGGTGAATTGGGGTACCATCCTTGTCTCTGAGCCAGAAACTCCGGGTTTGAACCCCACCCCAGGACTCGAAGGCCGAGAAAGATGCATTCATAGCGCAACCAAACAGGTTTAATGTGCTAACATGCAAGCTATAAGCTCCTGGTGACAAACTAGTGATCTGTTCCGGGAACTACTAGCGATGGAAAGGGATGAAAGTCTGCCCGAGTGCACCACTTGGTGCAGGAAGAGATTTGGGGAATTACTGTACTGTTTACAGACTAAGAAGTCTCACAACATCAGTGTGGTGAACCATAGATGGTTATCACTATGGGTACTGAACCATAGATGGTTATCACTATGGGTACCGAACCATAGATGGTTACCACTATGGGTACTGAACCATAGATGGTTATCACTATGGGTACTGAACCATAGATGGTTACCACTATGGGTACTGAACCATAGATGGTTATCACTATGGGTACTGAACCATAGATGGTTATCGCTATGGGTACTTGTACATATGTTACTCTGCTTGCTGTTGGGGTTAGGGTTGGGGTGTTCCACCTGTTGGTATTGTTCTGTGGTACACTCCGGTTGGCTCCGCCTTCCTATAGGAGTATAAAGGTCACTGCACTTCCTAGTGGCCCTTTAGTCTGGGATTGTATTGTTAAGCAGTATGCTCTATTCTTGTTGCTAATAAAAGCCTTTATTTCCCGAGTACGATCTAGCCTCTCGAGTGAATTAATCGCGCATCAATCAGGTTAAAGTCCAACAGGTTTATTTGGTAGCAAAATCCACTAGCTTTTGGAGCGCTGCTCCTTTGTCAGGTAAGTGGGGGTTCTGTCCAACGCCGGCATCTCCACATCCTGTTTACAGACAGCAGTTTTGCCTGATAAATTTATACTGGATTACTAATCCTCTGAAAAGGGGTTCTTCAATCAGAATTAGATTAAGGATCACTTTGCTGGTGATCAGGTGTGTGTGAAGTTTCAAACATCATCAAGTTTTTGATCACTTTTTCTGAACTGTTTACGATGGAAGGTCTGTAAAACCCATGCTACGCACATTACCGAGACTGTTTAACAAGTTGCAGTAACCATGGAATGTTTATTCGACTGAGGACTTCCAGAAGCTTGTTCTGACAATAACGCCATTTTGCCTTCAACAGGTTTTCCAATTGGGTTGATCTTTGGGTTTGCTGAACTCATGGGATTTGTTCATTTTTTTATTTGTTCAGGGCGTGTGGATATCACTGGTGAGACAAGCATTATTTATCTGTCATGAATTACCCTCGAGTAGAAAGCAGTGAACCAACCATCTTCTGAAATACAACTTGCTAGGCCATTTCAGAGGGCAGTTGAGAGTCATAGAAACTGTACAGTGCAGAAGGAGGCCATTCAGCCCATCGAGTCTGCACTGACAACAATCCCACCCCAGGCCTCATCCCTACAACCCCGCTAATCCCTCGAACCTACACATCCCAGGACACGAAGGGGCAATTTAGCTTGGCCAATCAACCTAACCCGCTGTGGTGAACCATAGATGGTTGCCACTATGGGTACTTGTACATATGTTACTCTTGTTACTGTTGGGGTTAGGGTTTGGGTGTTCCACCTGTTATCATTGTTTATGTGGTACACTCCGTTCGGCTCCGCCTTCTTACAGGAGTATAAAGGTCACTGCTACTTCCTAGTAGCCCTTAGTCTGGGATAGTATTGTTAAGTAGTGTGCTCCAATCTTGTTGTGAATAAAAGCCTTTATTCCCAGGTACGTCCTAGCCTCCCGTGTGAATCAATCGCGCATCACCCGCACATCTTTGGAGTGTGGGAGGAAACCAGAGCACCTGGGAGAACGTGCAAACTCCACACAGACAGTGACCTAAGCTGAGAATCGAACCCGGGTCCCCGGAACTGTGAGGCAGCAGTGCTAACCATTGTGCCACTGTGTCAACCACACTGTTGTGGCTCTGGAGTCACATGTAGGCCAGGCCGGATAAGCATGGCAGATTTCCTTCCCTTAAGGACATTAGTGAACCAGATGGGTTTTTACAACAATTGATAATATTTTCATGGTCATCCTTCACTATGCATTTAGAAAGGAATAAACTCATTAACGATCGTCAGCATGGTTTTGTGAGAGGTGGAACCTGGTGGTGTTTTTTGAAGAAGTGACCAAAATGGTTGACGAAGGAAGGGCCGTGGATGTTGTCTATATGGACTTTAGTAAAGCGTTTGACAAAGTCCCTCATGGTAGGCTAGTGAAAAAGGTTGGATCTCATGGGATAAAGGGGGAGGTGGCTAGATGGGTGGAGAACTGGCTTGGTCATAGAAGACAGAGGGTGGTAGTGGAAGGGTCTTTTTCCGGCTGGAGGCCTGTGACTAGTGGTGTACCGCAGGGCTCTGTATTGGGACCTCTGCTTTTTGTGATTTATATAAATGATCTGGAAGAAGGAGTAACTGGGGTGATCAGTAAGTTTGCGGACGACACAAAACTGGCAGGACTTGCAGATAGTGAGGAACATTGTCAGAGGCTACAGAAGGATATAGATAGGCTGGAAATTTGGGCAAAGAAATGGCAGATGGAGTTCAATCCTGATAAATGCGAAGTGATGCATTTTGGTGGGAATAATGTAGGGAGGAGCTACACGATAAATGGAAGAACCATAAAGGGTGTAGAGATGCAGAGGGACCTGGGTGTGCAAGTCCACAGATCTTTGAAGGTGACGTCACAGGTGGAGAAGGTGGTGAAGAAGGCATATGGCATGCTTGCCTTTATAGGACGGGGCATAGAGTATAAGAGTTGGGGTCTGATGTTGCAGATGTATAGAACGTTGGTTCGGCCGCATTTGGAATACTGCGTCCAGTTCTGGTCGCCACACTACCAGAAGGACGTGGAGGCTTTGGAGAGAGTACAGAGGAGGTTTACCAGGATGTTGCCTGGTATGGAGGGGCTTGGTTATGAGGAGAGATTGGGGAAACTGGGGTTGTTCTCCTTGGAAAGACGGAGGATGAGGGGAGACTTAATAGAGGTGTATAAAATTATGAAAGGCATAGATAGGGTGAACGGTGGGAAGCTTTTCCCCGGGTCAGTGGTGACGTTCACGAGGGATCATAGGTTCAAGGTGAAGGGGGGGAGGTTAAACACAGATATCAGAAGGACATATTTTACACAGAGGGTCGTGGGGGCCTGGAATGGGTTGCCGGGCAAGGTGGTGGAGGCGGACACACTGGGAACGTTTAAGACTTATCGAGACAGCTATATGAACGGAGTGGGAATGGAGGGATACAAAAGAGTGGTCTAGTTTGGACCAGGGAGCGGCGCGGGCTAATTGTTCTTTGTTTCTCGTTTCAAGGCTTCATTCTATGATCATCTTGCTGGTGCCAGTACAGAGCAAGACTGCGGATAGTTGGGAACCTGTCTCGGGGGCAGGGAATTCATATGGTGTTCGTGGAAGTGGAAATGAATAGGGTTGGGAAGCATTTTCCGATCAGGGCCAGTGTGATCTCCTGGACTCGTTTCGATCGCCTCAGGGGGTCGGAGAGGAATTTCCCAGATTTTTTTTTCCCCATATTGGCCCTGGGGTTTTCACTCTGGGTTTTCGCCTCTCCCTGGAGATCACATGGTCTGGAATGGGGGGGTAGGGGTGAGTTAATAGGTTGTGCATCATAGCTGTGAGGGACAGCTCGGGGATAGGATATTAGTATGTAGATAGGCTGGAAAATTGGGTGGGGATCCTGGATTCAGGATTCAATCCTGGACCGGGGAGCGGCGCGGGCTTGGAGGGCCGAAGGGCCTGTTCGTGTGCTGTATTTTTCTTTGTTCTTTGTTCACTGAGACTAGTTTTCAGTTCCAGATGTGTTTATTTCATCGAATCAAATTTAAACTCTGCCATGGTAGGAATTGAACTCACGTTTCCATGGTATTTCTAATCCCGTACCAGCACTATAATGTCACCTATAGTTGCCCTGACAACCCTACCTGCTCTGTTCAGTGTTTTAATTGGTTAGTGTTGCCTATTACTGTGGTTATATTTGCCTCGAGGTAAAGTGAGGTCGCCAGCTTCTAAACTTAAAATTGGAGATGTATTTTCTTTTTCAAAAATTCTGCCTCTGTTTTTTCTCCTCCTGTTTGTTTGTTCTTGGTTGGAAGGACGAAAAAGCAACTCATGGTTTCTGCCAAGACGGAATTGCTTGGCTTTGAAGGGTTTGCCTTTTGATTTTTGGAGATGGTGTTAGATTGTCAGCGTTTAACCAGGCTTGTGCAGGGGGACAAGACCCGTGTCACACAATCTTGCCTGATATTCAGCACTTTTCCCAGGAGGTGCACCAGGAAGCTGATTGGCACAACTGAGGAGTTGTGAGGGACCCAGTCTCTCGCTGCTCAATAGGACCCTCAGGGGTCTTCACTCGCCCAGGTAACATACTGGCTGGGGTTACCATAGTAACAATATCCCCCTCTCCACCCTCCCCGTGTTGATGTTTTCAACTATGGCAGAAGGCAAGATTGTGAAGTCAGGCTGTCAACCCTCGAGGATTACCCTGGAGCTTTGAGGATTTGAAATTTAGTCTCTGGGCCTGGATATCACAGCGCTGGGAGCTGTGGGAGAAAAATTGAGAGAGACATTAACCAGAAAAGCTGTGCTATTTTTCATTATCGTTCAAACACCTTCATTTGATCGTTACATCCAAGAGACAAAATGTGATAAAGGATTGTTAGACTGACGGTCATGGTTTGCCTGAACGGTGAGGAGGAGTCTTTTCCAACTGGCCCTAAGGAGGCAGGATGCCATGATGAGGGACTTAGCAAGCAGCCAATGGCGGGGTTGTGGGTGGGGGAAGGGTCAGGTGATAAAACCGCTTGAAAAGACATCGGGCAGGATTTTATGGCCTCGCTCGTCCCAAAACCGTAAAATCCCGCCTGAGGTCATGGTCCGCCCCTCGCCTACTCCGATTCTATGGCGGGCAGGACAGTAAAATTCCAGTCATCCAATCAGAGTTAGTATTCTGAAATGGAGACCAATTTGTGCTAAGTGGAGAGAGAGACAGGGAGAGAGGAGAGAGAGATACCTGTGGTGGTCACGGCAGTGGTCAAGGGCTTGGTACGTTTGCCGTTGAAAATCCCATAAAGATGGACAATGTATCTGGTAGTAGGCTTGAGGCCTACGATGAGGTGGGATCTTCGTCCGCTGGTGACTGTGATGTTGTGGGTCTCCTCAGAGCCCTGGACTCTGTACTGGATCAGAAAGGAGTCAAAGGGCCTGTCCACTGTCCAGGACAGTCTGAGAGAGTTAGCCGTGATGTTAGCGGTGGACAGGCTGCCCAGCCTAACTGGTGTTACAGTTTCTGCAGGAGGTAAAATAGAGAGACAGAGAGAGGGGAGACAAAATCCCAATCAAACATCATTGCTGCACGGATCACCACAGACTGAGACAAGACTGATAAGTTCAAATTAACTCAAGGACAGAGATTCATGGGATGTGGGTGTTGCTGGCTGAGCCAGCATTTATTGCCCAACGCTAATTGCTATTGAACTGAGTGGCCATTTCAGAGGCAACTACATGGCTGATGATCTGGAGTTACATGTCGGCCAGACGAAGTTAGGGTGGCTCATCTAATTCTTGAGCATCCCCGATCTGAAGGCCGATAAACCCCCCAGGGGACTAGATCCTGAACTTCCTAACCCACAGAACACAATCAGTAAGGATAGGCAACAACACCTCCTCCATGATCATCCTCAACATCAAGGCTGTGTTCTCAGCCCCCTACTGTACACCTTACACACCTGTGACTGTGTGGCCAAATTCCCCTCCAATTCAAGTTTGCTGCCGACACCAACGTAGTGGGTCGGATCTCGAACAATGACGAGACAGAGTACAGGAATGAGGTAGAGAATCTGGTGAGTTGGTGCGGCAACAATAATCTCTCCACAATGTCAACAAAACAAAGGAGATTGTCATCGACTTCAGGAAGCGTAAAGGAGAACATGCTCCTGTCTACATCAACGGGGATGAAGTGGAAAGGGTCGAGAGCTTCAAGTTTTTTGTAGTCCAGATCACCAACAACCTGTCCTGGTCCCCCCATGCCGACACTATCGTTAAGAAAGCCCACCAACGCCTCTACTTTCTCAGAAGACTAAGGAAATTTGGCATGTCAGCTACGACTCCCACCAACTTTTACAGATGCACCATAGAAAGCATTCTTTCCGGTTGTATCACAGCTTGGTATGGCTTCTGCTCTGCCCAAGACTGCAAGGAATTACAAAAGGTCGTGAATGTAGCCCAATCCATCACACAAACCAGCCTCCCATCCATTGACTCTGTCTACACTTCCCGCTGCCTCGGCAAAGCTGCCAGCATAATTAAGGACCCCACGCACCCCGGACATTCTCTCTTCCACCTTCTTCCGTCGGGAAAAAGATACAAAAGTCTGAGGTCAAGTACCAGTCGACTCAAGAACAGCTTCTTCCCTGCTGCTGTCAGACTTTTCAATGGACCTACCTTGCATTAAGTTGATCTTTCTCTACACCCTCGCTATGACTGTAACACTACATTCTGCACTCTCTCGTTTCCTTCTCTATGAACAGTATGCGTTGTCTGTATAGCACGTAAGAAACAATACTTTTCACTGTATACTAATACATGTGACAATAATAAATCGAATCAAAATCAAAGGGGCTGACAATCTCCCTCCCAGAGCATTTAGGGAAGTTCCTCTCGTAATAGTGGATGCATTAATAGTGGTGGTCATCTTCCAAGATTCTATTGACTCTGTTGGAACAGTTCCTACAGATTGGAGGGTAGCTAATGTAACCACACTATTTAAAAATGGAAGTAGACAGAAAACACGGAATTATAGAGTATTCGGACTGACGTCGGTAGTGAGGAAAATTCTCGAGACCTTTATCAAGGATCTTATAGCCGAGCACTTGGTAAACAGTAGAATCAGACAGAGTCAGCGTGGATTTACAAAAGGGAAATCATGCTTGACAAATCTACTGGAATTCTTCAAGGATGTAACTAGTCGAGTTGATGAGAGGGAAACCAATGGATGTGGTTTATTTGGACGTTCAGAAGGCTTTCGACAATGTCCCTCATAAGAGATTAGTGTGTAAAACTAAAGTGCCCGGCATTGGACGTAGTGTATTGAGATGGATAGAAAACTGGTTGGCAGACAGGAAACAAAGCGTAGGAATAAACAGGTTATTTTTCAGAATGGTGGGCAGTGATCCGCCGGGATCAGTGCTGGGACCCCAGCTATTCACAATATATATTAATGATTTAGATGCGGGAATTAAATGCAATATCTCCAAATCTCATAGAAACTTATAAAATTCTAACAGGACGAGACAGGGTAGATGGTGGAGGCGTCCAGAACCAGGAGTCATAGTTTACGGGTAAGGAACAAATTTTTTAGGGCTGAGATGAGGAGAAATTTCTTCACCCAGAGAGTGGCGAGCCTATGGAATTCACCTCCGCAGAAAACAGCGGAGGCTGAAACAAGTGCATGTTTTCAAGATGGAGTTAGATTTGGCTCTTAAACCGAGTTCTTGGACCAAGTATTTGGTCAACTGCTCTAGAATCATAGAATCATAGAATCATAGAAACCCTACAGTGCAGAAGGAGGCCATTCGGCCCATCGAGTCTGCACCGACCACAATCCCACCCAGGCCTTACCCCCACATATTTTTACCCGCTAATCCCTCTAACCTACGCATCCCAGGACTCTAAGGGGCAATTTTTAACCTGGCCAATCAACCTAACCCGCACATCTTTGGACTGTGGGAGGAAACCGGAGCACCCGGAGTAAACCCACGCAGACATGAGGAGAATGTGCAAACTCCACACAGACAGTGACCCAAGCCGGGAATCGAACCCGGGACCCTGGAGCTGTGAAGCAGCAGTGCTAATCACTGTGCTACCGTGCTGCCTCTAATATGACCTTGTTCAGCCTGGTGTTTAATTTGTCTGATTCATTGCTCCTGCAAAACACTTCGAAGGGCCGGGGGGTGGCTACATAAAGACAAGTTGCTGTTAAGACTGAAGACTCGTGAATTAAACATGAGAAAGTACAGTACGGAGACCATTCAGTCCACTGAGTCTGTACTGGCTCTTTTGAAGAGCAAATCAAGTTAGCCCCAGTTTCAACTCTTCCCCCGTATACCTACAACTTTTATGTTTTCCTTCAAATATTTATCCAATTGTCATTTGAAAGCCCCACCTATATATCAAGCAGTAACTAAATAAAGATAAATATTCCCAGTTTGTACAAGCTAATTCACAGCTTTCTGTCCGCAATCCGATTAGGTATACAGCTGCTGCAGGAACACTGGACTTTCATCCATGTACCTGAAAAGTAACAAGAAAGATTGACAGAACAGATTGTATTCATATTGAAAGGGACCCGACAGTGTCAAAGTACCTGTGGTGGTCACGGTAGTAGTCAAAGGCTTGGTACGTTTGCCATTGAAAATCCCGTAGATATAGACAGTGTATCTGGTAGTAGGCTTGAGGCCTACGATGAGGTGGGATCTTCGTCCGCCGGTGACTGTAATGTTGTGGGTCTCCTCAGAGCCCGGGACTCTGTACTGGATCAAAAAGGAGTCAAAGGCCCTGTCCACTATCCAGGAGAGTCTGAGAGAGTTAGCTGTGAGGTTAGAAGTGGACAGACTGCCCAGCTTTACAACCTCTTTATCTGTGGAAGCTAGAAGGGAGAGAAAAAAAAATCAAAAGAAGGTAAAATGAACAGGCGGGGAACGGTTGGCCGCTATGGGTGGTAGATATGCCTACAAGCCACACTTTGTATACCCATTGCTGGAGGTAGAATTCCATTACCTCTATATTGGCTGCTCGAGGGCGGGGGTTTATGCAAGAGAGAAGGTTCTGATTTCACAACCTGTGACTGATGGCAATCCGAGGCAATCGCGCTGAGAAAGTCAAGGACAAAGTCACTTGGTATATCAGCATCAAACACAGAGAAACACTCCTTGCCTCCACCCCTAACCTCCCAAGAGCATTGTAACCCCTCTCCTGACCAAACTCCCACTCTCCCTTCTGCCCCATCACAGCACACTCCCATTTCACTCTTCTACGCTTCTCAGGCCTGTCATACACACTATGCTGAGTTAGTGGCCGTTCAGGCCTGTGGACCAGGAGATGAACCAGAAGCAATCTAGTGCCACATCAGAAACAGGAAGCTTACCCCACCTACTTGGGCCCTTCTCTCAGTGTCTTAACCAGCGGAGGCTTGGAAAAAGATCAGTGTTCAGGAGCTCAGAGGGTCACGCCGATGCCTGTCGGACGTTGCCCTGATGCTTGTGGTGCGGTCCGCTGTGTCTGCATGGGCAGCTTTGTTTTAAACACGGATTAAAGTTGGCACCCTGATCTCTGTGCTGTCGGGCGGACTGACTGGCTCTATCAGGCCCCGTCCCACCAGAATGACGGCACAAACCACGCCCCGGATTCTCTGTGTGCCAGAAAATCTGATCTGAAAGCTCACTGCGCAGCGAGGGATACACACTGGGAATCTGATCTGAAAGCTCACTGTGCAGCGAGGGATACACACTGGGAATCTGGTCTGAAAGCTCACTGTGCAGTGAGGGATACACACTGGGAATCTGGTCTGAAAGCTCACTGTGCAGTGAGGGATACACACTG
>NC_135808.1:3765401-3950363 GCF_964213995.1 Mustelus asterias | reverse complement strand
CCCCCAACTTACCCCCCACACACACTCCCCCCAACTTACCCCCACACACACTCCCAACTTACCCCCCCACACACACCCCCCAACTTACCCCCCACACACACTCCCCCCCAACTTACCCCCACACACTCCCTCCAACTTATCCCCCCACACACTCCCCCCAACTTACCCCCCACACACACTCCCCCCCAACTTACCCCCACACACACTCCCCCCAACTTACCCCCCACACACACTCAGCCCCCCCACACACCCCCACACACACACTCCCCCCAACCCCTTACCCCCACACACACTCCCCCAACTTACCCCCCCACACACTCCCCCCAACTTACCCCCCACACACTCCCCCAACTTACCCCCCACACACACTCCCCCCAACTTACCCCCCACACACACTCCCCCCAACTTACCCCCCACACACACTCCCCCCAACTTACCCCCCCACACACACTCCCCCCCAACTTACCCCCTCCCCACACACACACTCCCCCCAACTTACCCCCTCCCCACACACACACTCCCCCCCAACTTACCCCCTCCCCACACACACACTCCCCAGCATACCCCCACACACACTCCTCCCAACTTACCCCCCACACACACACTCCTCCCAACTTACCCCCCACACACACTCCCCCCACTTACCCCCCTCACACACACTCCCCCCAACTTACCCCCCACACACTCCCCCCACTTACCCCCCTCACACACACTCCCCCCACTTACCCCCCCTCATACCCCCCCTCACACACACTCCCCCCACTTACCCCCCTCACACACACTCCCCCCACTTACCCCCACACACACATTTCTCTCTATCTACCTCCCCACAATCTCCCCAGTCACACTTTCCCCAGTTTCCTCTTTCCATTCACATTGAGTTCCCACACGCAACTCCTTGTACACCTCCCCTCACTCTGCACTCTCTCTCTCTCTCTCTTTCCCGCTGCACAGTCTCCTTCCCCTGCTCTATCCTCTCCCCCCTCTCCACAATCTACTCATTTTCAATTGCAACATTGCTTAATGAAACCCAGCAGATTTTTTCCCTCATGGAAGTTGGACTCACAAACTTCTCAAATCGCGGCATGGGAATCTACTGTGACATGATTGACATAGCTGACTGCTGCCTTTCTTAATGGGGCTTCACCTCTCCACAGATAACGTGAACTGCCCGGGATCAAGACCGGGAGAATCCCAATCGATCAATGACAGCTGCCGCAAATGCCAAGAGCTTTAAGCCTGGTCACTCTCACATCAGGTTGTCACCAAGGTAAACTACACACTTCACCTAAAGCACGTAACTTGTCCCATCAGCCACACATGGAGAGCAGGAAGATGAAAAGATTTGATTGAATTGGTGGGGAGAAAATGTTCTGTCTGGTTGGCGGAGCTAGTGGGGGGGTGGGGGGGGGGGGGGGGGGCGGAGGAGGTGGGGGTGGTGGAGGTGGGGGAGGGGGGTAGGACATTATAATTCAAGTCAGACTGTTCAGAGATAAGATGAGGAAACACTACATTACACAGAGGGAAGTGGAAACCTTTCTCCTTTCCCAGAAGAGTTGTCGAGATTTTCAATTAGAAATATCGAAACTGCGATGAATAGATTTTTGTCAAGAGAAGGTGTTAAGAGCTGGGTAACCAGGTGGGAAATATGGGGTTAAAATACAGATCAGCCACAGTCTAACTGACAGGTTTGATGGACCGAGTGGCCTCCTCCAGCTCCTGTGCAGTAAGAGATCCCGATTTCTCTATCGTCTCTTCAGTAATCAGCCTGAAAAAAATGCATAATGCGGAGTACGGAAACCTGTAAAGAAAGGGAGACGAGGGGGGGTGAGAGGGCATTCGGTATAACGTCCTCCTGTGGATAAGATGGTGTCCAATCAGCAGCTTCCTGTTTCGGAGAGAATTAAGCCATTAATCACACACGAGTGGTTTACCTGCCAGAGGAGCTGAGAGTTTGTCATCAGTCACAGCTTGGTGGGTAGCGTTAGGGGTCAAACCCGAGAGGTCACCAGTCTCCTGTGTTTGGGGAGCATTAGACACAGTAGTATTCTGAGTACTGACGAGCGAATGGTTGAAGACCGTGGGCACCCACCCCTGAGTCAGGTTCTCCGAGGCAACGTTGGAAAGGGCTGCGTTCTCTAGCTCTGCATTCAAGGGAGCAGACAGCTCCAGTTCCTCCTGCCCCCCTTCCTCTGCCTCCTCTTTCTCTTCTTCATCCTCCTCATCATCATCATCCTCCTCCTCCTCCTCCACCTCGCTGCCTTTCCCCTGAGTTTCCACTGTTTGAAGGGCAGTCGAATCTGTCTGAGCGCCTGCGGGCCCTTCACCTGGACCAGACACTGAGAGAGGATGGTGATAAGGAAGGAAGGAAAAGGTGATGTTAACATTCATGTATTAACTGACAGCATGGAGTTAATGAGACAGCCACTTTCCTCTTCCTGTTTGATTGAAATGAAAATCGCAGCAGCACAGTGTAAAATGCCTGTTCAAAATCCAATTCTGGCAAACACATTGTTCACCCACGTCCAATAAAGCTGTGCATTATCAACCTGGAAATCATTACCCTGTCGACAACAAACCTGCCGACTGTTAACAAAAACTTTTGTTCAGTTTGGAGACTGTGAATGAAAGATGTTATTCTATATTGCTCTATGTGGAGGAGGTGGAGACTTTTGATACTGGTGTATTTGTGAGGTAATATCGGTCCTATCGGAGTCTCAGCTGAGCGCCTGATCACACATCCACTCTGTCGCTGGTACTGGACACTTCTGCCTCCATAATATCACCACCTTCACCTCTGTCTTAACACATCTGCTGCTGAAACCCTCACCCATACATTTGTTACCTCTGATCTTCAGTATTCTGACCCTCTCTGGGCTGTGACCTTCCCCCTCCTAACCTCCGGAAACTTGAAGTCATCTGAAACTCTATTGCCCGTATTGTAACTCGCATCGAGTCCCAGCTGTGCTTCCTGACCGACACTGGCTCCTGGTTGAATAAATTCTTGAATTTAAAATTGTCCTTCGAGTTTACAAATCCCCCCTACATCCTCGCTGCTCCATAATCGGCATTCTCCTCCAGCCCAAGAACCCTCCCTGTGTCTGCGTGGGTTTCCTCCCACAGTCCAAAGATGTGTAGGTATGTGGATTGGCCATGCTAAATTGCCCCTTAGTGTCAGGGGATTAGCAGGGTAAATACATAGGGTTACAGAGATAGGGCCTGGGTGGGATTGTTGTCGGTGCAGACTCAATGGGCCAAACAGCCTCTTTTTGCACTGGAGGGATACTATGATCTACGCTCCTCCAATTCTGCACTCTGAGCATTCCTTGATTTTAATCATCCACCATTGGTGGCCATGCCTTCAGTAGGCAAGGTCCCAAGCTCTGGAATTCTCTCCCTAAATGTCTCCACCTCTCTATCTTGCTTTCCTCCTTTCAGATAAACCTTGAAACCTTTGAGCAAGCTTTTGGTCACCTGCCTAAGCCTTTCCTGCGCGGATAGTGTCAATTTATGTTTACTAGCGTGCAATTTTTTATTATTCATTTATGGGATGTGGGTGTTGCTGGCCAGGTCAGCATTTATTGCCCATCCCTTGTTGCTCCTGAGAAGGTGGTGGTGAGCTGCCTTCTTGAACCACTGCAGTCCCTGTGAAGAGCCTTGAGGACATTAAACTTGGTTAAAGGTGCTATGTACATGCATGTGGATCATGAAGTACTCTTTCTTTAAAAAAAATGAGGTAGAAGGTGAAATATATTCCGATCCCGTACAATCTGCATCTGAACTTCCCTTATTTAAAAAAAATTGTAAAGTTAAGGGGAACATCCTCCGCCTCAGAGGGAAGTGGCCAACTATGATCTTTACCTAGGAAAGAATAGAAAGGGTCACAGTTAGAGTGTCAGTACCTGCAACTCCTGTAATGTGAATAGGTTGGGAAGGATTGCTCCCGGAGATGCCGTGAAGGGAGACTTTGTAGCTTTTGCCAATGGTTAGGCCTGTGATGTTTGCCATCCGCTGATCGCCACCTAGGACCATCTCTGATAGGACAGCATTCGTGGAAGGATCTCTGTAACTTAGAAGCAACGTGTCAAACAAGCCTTCCGCAATGTCCCAGGACAGCACAATGTGGCTGGAGGTGATGTTCAATGCAAGAGGGTTTGCGCTCTCCTTGGAGCCTGTGACTGAAGTTCTGGAAACTGCAGGCTCCCGGAGATTCCCTACAGGAGGGAGGTGGATTCTGGAAGTTAATCGGGATGAGCCGCTATTTCCTGTTTTATCCTTCCCTGTTTAAAGGAAATGGTAGGGGGATTAAAGTCCATTACTGATTGGAAATAAAAGTTATTTTCTCTGTAATGTGCGACTACTGTGTGAGGCACCTTCTAACTAATGATAAGTGCAATGTTTGATCATTAAGTTAAGAATGAGAGAAAATGATTTCCAATTGCCCTGCTCCACATCTGACAACAATTCACTATCACTTTAGAACTCTCATTAAAGAAAATAGTTTTTTTCCATGGAAACTGAAGGGATCTCATTGAAAAACAAAATAGTTTATTAAAGCTATCCTTAGCTCCCTGTATCAGAATGATACAGTGAGGTCACTTGGCCCATCATGCCCATGCCAACTCTTTAGAAGAGCAGTCCGATTAGTCCCACTGCCCACTCTATCCATCAACCTTTGTTATTCAAGTGTTTATCCAATTCCTTTTGGGAAGTTACTGTTCAAACTGTTTCCACTGCCCTTTCAGACAGTGCATTCCCAATCACAGCGACTCACTGCATAAAACAATAACATCAACATTAAATAAAGGGAGCAATCCTCAAGGATTTGCGGGAGCAGAGGCTTCTGGGTGTATATCTGCATAAATCATTGAGGTTGGTAGGGCAGATTGAAAGCATAATTAATAAAGCTTACAGCTTTATCAACAGGGGCTGAGAGTACCAAAGTCAGGAAGATTTGATAAACCCTGTATCAAACATTTCTTCAATCTCATATAGGATTCTATATGAGAGGGCATAATCTCAGAGTGAGGGGTTGCCCCTTTAAGACAGAAGTGAGGAGGAATTTCTTCTCTCAGAGGGAGTGTATCCGTGGAATTCTTGACTGCAGAAGGTTGTACAGGCTGGGTTGTTAAATATGGGGGTAAGGTGGGAAAGTGGAGTTGAGAATTAGCACATCAGTCCAGTCATGATCTCATTGAATGGTGGAGCAGATGTGATGGGCTGAATGGCCTACTTCTGTTCCCCATCATATGGTCTTATTCTCAATTAGAGTATCATGTCCAATTTTGGGCTTCACACTTTAGAAAGGGTTCTGAGGGCATTTAGAGAAGATATGGAAAAGATTCACAAAAATTATTCCAGGTAACTTCAGTTACATAGAGAAATTGGGACAATTTGGGAATGTTTGGTGAAGAGAAGGTTGAGGGGACATTTATTCGAGGTGTTCAAAATCACGAGGGGTGTGGACACAGTCAATATGGAGAAGCTGTTCTTATTAGTGAAGGGTTGAGATCCAGAGGGCACAGATTTAATGTCAGTTCCTTTCATTCTTTCACAGGTTGTGGGTGGAGCTGGCTCGGCCAGCAGTTGTTGGCCACCCCTGAAAAAAGATTGACAAAAGAAGCAACGTTGACATGAGGAAAAGCTTTTTAAAACAGCGAGTGTTTCAGATTGGGAATGCACTGCCTGAGAGTGAGATGGAGGCAGATTCAATTGGGGGTTTCAAAAGAGAATTGAATCATTAGAGCAAGAATTGCAGGGTTTGGGGGAAATGGGACTAGATGAATTGCCCTTACAAAGCGCTAGCACAGATATGAAGAGCTGAATGGCCTCTTTCTGGTCTGTGATCAATTTTATGATTCTCTACTGCTCAAGTAGTATGCATCTTTGATTTAGTTTACCCTTAAACAATGGGGGATTAAACTGCAGTAACATTATGTGACAATGCTAGCTGACTGGTTCAGGTGTTTAAATACCTCCAAGGATCTCCTGCTTGGTTGGTTCAGATGTGTGTTGACGGCTCTCAGATCCTTTGCCTGTTCGCCGGGCATTGAGAGAAGTTTCTCGGGTTCCATTCGAAGAAGGAGAGCCAACTGGTCCTTTCCTGTGCTTCAATGCAGGGGGAATCCCGGGGGACCCAGTTACCTTTCTTCCAGGGCCCATGGGTCTCCCGGGTCTTACCAAGGTAACTTCTTGTCTCTTCCTAACGGGACCATGTCCACCTTTGGACTTTTTAGCTCCCTGCCCCCTCTCTGAATTGATTTGGTCTCTGGTGGGCAGGATGACAAGTTGCACCTTGGGGGAGCCAAGCAGGTTTTTGGCAAAAGCTGGGTAGCGCCGAATGACAGATTGTGCTGTCGTGCTCACATCGGCAGAGAGTTCGGCAGCTGCTATCTTTCTGGAGATGGCCTTCGAGATGTGCTGGATGAATTGGTTCTCATTGGCAGCCACTGTGGGAGCCGAGTGGCTGCCAGCCAGTTTCCGCTGGGTGAGACCTTCTGTTGAAACAGAGCTGAGAATAAGTAGCTGCGGCAAGAGGCTAGAATGGCACTTTCTCCTTACTGTGTGTGACTTTCTTGGACCTCCACTTCCCACATTAATTCCCACCTGAATCCTGCCCTATTCACCTGCTGTGACAAAAGACTTTTCTCTCATATTAGTTACAATCAGTTCTACCTTAAGATATCCCCGGTGAGGAACAGACAAACCTACTAAATTTCAACAGGACCTTTGGAGTGAGTAGAGTTTAACCAAATGAACTTTGAACCATTGAACTTTGACCTGTTATGCCACAGATCTTTGACTCAGCAAGCTGGGTAGAAAGCTAGCAGTTTGTGTTAAGTGGGAGGCAATTCCCACACATATCTAATCTCAGTGATCGTCACTCTCTCCAAATAGGCCCTGTTGCATAGCAACAGGTTCCATTGCCAGATTTGCAGATGACACTGAAATAGATGGGATGGTAAGCTATGATAATGAAATAAGGAATTTACAAATGGTTATGGATAGGTTAAGTGAATTGGGCAAAATTTTGACAGATGGAGTTTAACATGTATTTTGGTAAGAAAAATACAAAGGCAAATTATCTCAATGGAGAGAAACTTCAGAGTGCTTCTGTGCAGATGGATCAAGGTGTCCTGAATCACTGAAAATTAATCTGCAGGTATAGCAGGTAATAAGGAAAGAAAATAGAATCTTAGCATTTATTGCTAAAGGAATAGAATATAAAAGTAGTGAGGCGTTGTTACTACTGTACAAAGTATCAATGAAAGTGTACTTAGAATATTGTGTACGGTTTTGGTCCCCTTGAGGAGGGACGTAGCCGCATTGGAGATGGTTCAGAGAAGGTTCACTAGATTGAAGAGCGATTGGGCAGTTTAGGCCCATACTCCCTGGAGTTTAGAAGAATGAGAGGAGATCTAATTGAGGTGTACAAGATAAGGGAATTTGACAAAATAGACTTGTTGAGGATATTTCCTCTTGTGGGGCAATCTAGAACAAGAGGTCATAGTTTTAGGATAAGGGGTGGCAGATTTAAAACAGAGATGAAGAGAACTTACTTCTCTCAAAGGGTTATGAATCTGCGGAATTCACTATCCCAGAACGTGGTGGATGTCGTGACATTGAGTCAATTTAAGGAAGAGGTGGACAGATTTTTAATTAGTCTAATTGAAGGGCTATGGTGAATGGGCAGGAAAGTGGAGTTGAGATCAACTATGATTGTATTGAATGATGGAGCAGGCTGGAGGGGCTGAATCGCCTACTCCTGCTCCTAGTTCTTATGTTTTATGATTTTTATCAAGTTTGTCCATTCTGTTTGAAGTATTTCTTGGAGTGAGTCTGAGGCCCATGACATTCCGATCTGTTTCACTGTAACATGGGCATCAACATCTAAAATAAAAGCAAAATAAAACACATCACGGATGCTGGAAATCTGAAATAAAATTAGAAAATGCTGGGAAAAAAACCCGGCATGTCTGTTGGCATCTGTGGAGAGACAATAGAGTTAATGTCCAATAGCTCGGTTTTCTCTCCACAGATGCTGTCAGATCTGCTGAGATTTTCCAGAATGTTCTGTTTTTGATTAGAATATGGGTATTGTCTGAACTTCGATCATCACTTCTGGGTTTTAACAATTGATTCTATTTAAAGAGATGTTGCCTGGATGATTTCCAGGGGTGTGAACAAAACCCCAAAGATCTCACCCCCCCAAACCCACCACTTCCTCCCTCCCTCAAAAAAATTGATAAAGAATGAGGGCCTTTAAAAGCTCTTCAATTTTAAAGTTCATTCATGGGATGTGGGTGTCGCTGGCTGTGCCAGCATTTATTGTACAAGTAGGCGAGACCGGGTAACGTTGGCAGATTTCCTTCCCTAAAGGACATTAGTGAAACAGACAGGGTCTTGCAACAATGGTTTTACTTTGAATTTGAGATTACATTGGATTCAGCTATGGTGAGAGTGAACTGGACGCTCTGGTCCACTGACAATACCATTATGCCACCACCGCCCCAAGGGTGCCCACATCCTGTGAATGAATAAAAAAGAACCTAATTCAGTTCTCAGAGAGAGGTGGTGGAAGGAGTCCAGAGAAACCCACTTGAGTCCAACTTCATCCAACGCTCAGGACATCAACTGTAAAAATAAAAAGGAAGAAAGAGAAGATGGAAGGGTGGAGATTCTGCAGGAAAAGGGCGAGACAATCCAGCTGATTTATAGACTGTCTTGCCAGTAGGCGCTGTAGTGAAGAAAACACTAGTTGAGCACTCCCAATGTCCAATTGCTCCTCACTCAAAGCTGCTGAGTAATCTCCTGGAGGAAAAAGGCAGGGAGATAAATCAAACTGAACGGTGTTTTCAAATGAGGGTCAAAGAACCTGGAGAGAGAAGCAAAGAACTCAATGGTCAATATTGTCCCTGAGATTTGCAGAGAGGTCACCGCCTGACCCTGAAACAACAAACTAGGGTAAGGGATGTGATGGGAGAGGTAATGTATACCACAGATTCAAGTAAACCTTGTTGGTTTTAGTATGTCACAAAGTACAGGTTATAAACTCTGTCCCTGCAAAGTTTTATATAAATTTGTGCTTTTCACCATTTAATTCAGTCAGTTATCACCAATTTGTGGTTTAAACCTTCCATAAATCCCTATTTTTGGTGTAACGTATTCTCAGCATAACACACTCCTCGCTGCAACGCAATCCTCATTGTAACGCTCTCTAACACACTCTCTGTAGCACAATCCTCACTGTAACACTCTCTAAAACACTCTCTGTAGCACAATCCTCACTAACACTTTCTCTAACACAATCCTCACTGTAACACTCTCTAAAACACTCTCTGTAGCACAATCCTCACTAACACTTTCTCTAACACAATCCTCACTGTAACACTCTCTAACACACTCTCTGTAGCACAATCCTCACTGTAACACTCTCTCTGTAACACAATCCTCACTGTAACACTCTCTAAAACACTCTCTGTAACACAATCCTCACTAACACTTTCTCTAACACAATCCTCACTGTAACACTCTCTAACACACTCTCTGTAGCACAATCCTCACTGTAACACTCTCTCTGTAACACAATCCTCACTGTAACACTCTCTCTGTAACACAATCCTCACTGTCACACTCTCTAACACACTCTCTGTAACACAAACCTCACTGTAACACTCTCTCTGTAACACAATCCTCACTGTTTGTTGTCCAACACAGGGGTAGAAATCTGAGGAATCTAAAGCAGGTTATTTTACAGCTTGCCTCAGATTCCTCTCGCTGTAACATTCTCCAGCTTTCTGTGACTATATGTATAACAAGCCTTGCTTTTAGCTACCTTGCCAGCAGAGCCTGTATGAAGCAGCCTCTCTGTCTCACTTTCTCCATTATAACAGGCTTTTTGTCAGATTCTCTGAGAGTGTGGTCCAATGTACCAGGGGAACAAGGCTCAATACTGCTTCTCACATCTACCTCCAGGAACCACTGCCAACCGACAGATGTTTAAGCAGGCACTGGGGAATCAAATCTCACCATTGGCATGTCTAAGTACAAGTGGGCCAACTGAGGTATTGGGTTTAAGTAATGATTTAGCACTAAGTCTTCACTAGAACAGATTGATGGTTAGCAGGGCCGAGACAGTGTCTGAACCTGGGTCAAAGGGTCAGGTTATGTAAAGGAGATTCCAGCTGTAAGCTGACATCTGTTGAGTGTTGTAGTGTGTCTCCTGTGTCATCTGTTTCCTTAACTGAATGTACCTTCTCCCACTCTGGAGGTTAGAAAATGGCGTACCCTGCATTTAAAGAAAATGACCCTTGGTGCAGCTGGATCATATCATTCTATGATATTACCACTGCCATGCCTTCTGGCATCGACAAACAAACTTTGCCAACCTCACACTCTTCTCATGACCACTTTCTCCAGAGAGTAAAAGCCTGAACTGTTTTTCTTGCCACTCCCTGAGAACATCATCCTAGTAATCATTAACCTCTTCACTTTGTTGCTAATTCCAGAACCTTCTCACGAGAGGCTCTTGTCCAAATAATGTGCCCAGCCAATCATCAGTTGACTACAAAGCAGTGAAATCCAGGGAGCCCGTGAGGGATCACTGACTGGGGACCTTGTAGGAGTATTTATTTGTTGGTTCCCCGTCTCCCTGCCTGGGGCTACCACATTCTGTGGGCCTCATGTCCTGGATCAACACACAAGCTAAAACAGCTTTCTGCTGAATTTGGGATGCATTGTGTAAGGATTCTGAAAGCATAAATAAGATGATGAATGAAACTCACTCAGCCATACTGATGATGGTTTGGAAGGTGTTAATCTATTACTTGTGTTTACAGTAACAAAATAATCAGAAGAGCTAGGAGGACAATATATCACAGAGTTTGAGGTAACGGAGTGATTAGAAGGGATTGAGAAGAGTTGCTGAACTACTTTTGCTGGCTCCATGTTGTTATTCCGATGTCACTTCCTTGCACCATTTAGTGGTAGCTGGCAAGGCATGTCGACATGGATAAAAGGCAGCATTCCTGTGAGAGTTGTGGGTGAACCAGTGTGTGCTGTACTCATACTAGAATGGTGACGTCTGATGGAGCCCAACACGCACATACTACGCTGAGGTTAGCTGCATCATTAAAAATCTGAATCTGCATTGTTACAACTGCATCTGATGTTTAATATAATGAAACAACTTTGAACAAGAAAGCAGACTAACATGATCAATACAGGAAAATCAAGATGGCAAAAGCATAAGTATTTAAAGCAGCCATGGCTGAGTGGGTTGCATTCTGACGTTGGAATCAGAGTTCAAGTGCAACTCCTGAGCACATTATTCCGAGCTGACACTCCAGTGAAGTAATGTGGGAGTTCTGCACTATCAGCGGTGCCATGTTTCAGATGAGATGTTAAACATCACGTGTAAAAAGGTATAAAAAGCCCGACATTTAGTGCCCAACCAACATCACTGAAACAGGTGACCTGGATATTGTCACGTTATTGCTTGTGGGATCTTGCTGTGTGCAAATCAGCTGCCGTGTTTCCCATATTTCAACAGCAAGTGCATTTTCAAGACATGCTTGATAGGCTGCAGAGCTTTCCAAGGTGAAAGAAATGCAAATTCTCTCTCTTTTTATTTTCAATGGCAGAGTTGAAAACACTAACTGAGATGGAAATATGTATCTGAGTCAGGATTCTCCAACCTCATCCGTGGCTGGGACTCGCCAGTCCCGCTGCTGTGAATGGAGATTTGTTTGAGCGCCAAATTTTCCGTTTTCACTGGTAGCGGTGGCAGGGTGGAGAATTCTGACTCTGGTCTTCAAGGGCCCTTCAGAGATAAGCAAAGGGTCATTTGACAAAAAGTAGCTCTCTGGGGCATGGAGCTGAGCTGACCCTGGTTGCGTACAGGGAATTTGGAAGTGTATCCCAGATTCTGGAAGCGTGCTCCAAAATGTGTGTGGCTATATATCGAGATCCAGATAGCATAATGTGCTCTCTGCAATCTCCCTGCTGCAGAGTTAAGCATTGGAGCCATGACTTGTGACAGTGATTGGTTCTTTTATTCCCTTCAAGATGGATTGCTCTGGCTTCTGAGTTCGGCATTTGGCAGCCAACGGACTGTCATTAAAGGAAAGGAGTTCATGAGAGAGCAGCAAAAACTGGGAAGACATACACACAAGTTCCGTTTTCACTTCCCTCCATTCCGTCTGGGAATTGAGGCAAAAAAAAAAGGCACACAGTAAAACACAGCTTGCAGTATCCTAGTCATAGCAGAGAGGTGTTCAAAGCAGTGAGTGAAAAGTGTGAAAGGACAGACTTGGATCTGTACAGAGTCTTAATGATGCCTCAAAATCCATTTCAAACGTCTTCATACACGGAGGGTTATTTAAAATCAACTGATTTCCAGCACTTTGAACATGTTTCAACAAATTTGTTAAGATCTGCATCAACTGGAAGGAGAGAGATGGTCAGCTGACATGTTAATCATTTTCATTGACAATGTCTCCATTTCCAATCCTCAGCCTTGTCTGCAATTCTGTTCATGGCTTTGCCTCTTCCCATCTCTGTCACTTCCTCGATCCTCCGAGATAGTTGCGTTCCTCCAAGGACGACCATCTTCCACAACCCTGATTTTAAATCGTTCCACCACTGGCTGATGGTTGGAGGTCAGTCATCTCAACCCCAGGACATCACTGTGAGAGTTTCTCAGGGGAGTATCCTCGACGCAACCATCTTCAGCTGCTTCATCAATGATCTTCCTTCCATCAAAAGTGGGGATGTTTGCTAATGACTGAAGCAGTTGATCCCCAAATTCAGCAAGACCTGGACAATATCCAGGTTTGGGCTGACAAGTGGGAATTAACATTCACTCCACACAAGTGCCAGGCAATGGCTGTCTCCAAAAAGAGATGATCTAACCATCGCCCCTTGACTTTCAATGGCATCACCATCACTAAGTACTCCATTATCAACATCCTAAGGGTTGCCATTGACCAGAAACTGAACTGGATTAACCATTAAATATAACAGCAAAATACTGCAGATGCTGGATCCTGAAACAAAGACAGAGAAAACTGGAAAACTCAGTAGGTCTGACAGAATCCATCGGGAGAGGGAACAGAGTTAACATTCCGAGTCTGCAATACCCTTTTTTAGAACTAAAGAGAGGGAAAAAAATGTCATTATATGTAAGAGAAGTGGAACAGCTGGAACAGCAATTCGTAGGAGCTGGGAACGATACAACAAAAATATATCAAAACTTAGGAACAAGTGACAGATGGCCCAGTGGGGGAGGGGGAGGGAGGGTTTTTGCAAAGGAACAAAAATGTTTGGGATGTAAAGAATGACCCAGATGGAGGAGAAAGGTCACAGACTAACGTTATTGAACTCAACATTGAGTCCAGAAGGCTGTAATGTGCTAAATCCGAAGATGAAGTATTGTTCCTCCAGCTTGCACTAGGCTTCACTGGAGCATTGCAGCAGGCCACAAAATGATATGTGGGCTTGAGAGTAAGATGGTGAGTTCAAATGACAAGTGACAGGAAGATTGGGGTCACGCTTGCGGACTGAGCGAAGATGTTCCAAAAAGCAGTCACCCAGTCTGCATTTAGTCTCCTCGGTATCGAGGAGGCCGCATTGGGAGCAGCGAATACAGTAGACCAACTTGTAGGAGGTGCAAGTGAAGTGTTGCTTTACCTGAAAGGAGTATTTGGGGCCTTGAACAAGGAGGTGGGAGGGGGTAAAAGGGACAGGTGTTGCACCTTCTGCAATTGCAAGGAAAGATGCTGTGGGAAGGGGATGGGGAGTTGAGGCTGATGGAAGAATGGACCAGGATGTCCCAAAGAATGGTCCCTGCGGAATGCCGACGCAGGGGGGTGAGGAGAAGATGTGTGGTGTGGTGACATGTTGGAGTTGGCGGAAATGATGGAGGGTGATCCTTTGAATGTGGAGGCTAGTAGAGGTGAAAAGTAGGAACAAGGGGGTCCCTATCATGGTTCTTGGAGGGGGGGGGAAAGGGTGGGTGGGGGGGGGAGGGCAAAGGTGCGGGAAATGTGGTTGAACACGGTGGAATGCCCTGTCAACCACAGCGGGGGGAAGGGATGGGGTTTGGGAACCTCGGTTAAGAAAAAAAGCAGACACCTCAGAAGTATCGTTTTGGAAGATAATATCATTAGAATAGATCCGACGGAGGTGGAGAAACTGGGAGAATGGGATGGAGTACTTACAGGAAGCAGGGTGTGAGGAACAATAGTCGAGGTAACTGGGATTTGGTGGGTTTCTAATGAATATTGGTGGTCAGTCTATCTTCGGAAATGGAGACTGGGGTCAAGGAAGGGAAGGGATATGTTGGAGATTGGTCCTGTGAAGGTGAGAGAGGGATGGAAACTGGAAGCAAAATTGATAAAATTTTCCAGATCCAGATGAGAGTGGTACTGACACAATCTTCAATGTAATGGAAAAAGGGCCTGAGGAGGACTGGAACAAGAAGTGTTCCACATAACCCACAAAAAGACAGGCATAACTGGGACCCATATAAATACTATGGCTACAAGAGCAGGTCAGAGGCTAGGATTCCTGCAGCAAGTAACTCATCTCCTGACTCCCCAAAACCCATTTGCAAGGCACAAGTCTGTAGTGTGATGGAATATTCTCCATTTGCCTGGATGAGCACAGCTCCAACAACACTCAAGATGCTCAACATCATCCGGGATAAAGCAGCCCACTTGATTTGCATCCCATCCACAAACATTTCCTCCACTACTGATGTACATTAGCAGCTGTGTGTCTACAAGATACACTGCAGCCACTCACCAAGCAGCACCTTCCAAAACCATGACTACTACAGTCTAGAAGGACAAGAGCAGTAGATCCCTGGGAATATTCCCATCTGGAAGTTCCCCTCCAAGTCATTCACCATCCTGACTTGGAAATATATCGCCGTTCCTTCACTGTCACTGGGTCAAAATCCTGGAACTCCCTCCCTAACAGCACTGTGGGTGTACCTACACCTTGCACTGCAGCAGTTCAAGAATGAATTAATGGAACATGGAAATTGAATTAATGATGGAAAAAGGAATGGAATGAATGAAGAAAAGGAGGAATGAAATAAATGATGGGAATGGAACGAAAGATGGACAAAGAGAATGGAATGAATGATGGAACATGGGACTGGAATGACTGGAGAAAATGAGAAAAAAATAAATGATGGAGAGTGGGAACAGAATGAAGGATTGAGAACTTGAGTAGAAAGAGTGAACATAAACAGGAATAGGATGGATGAAGAACAGGGAAATGGAATGAATGATGAAAAAGAGAGTGGCACAAATGATGGAATGCGGAATGCCAATGAATGAAGAAATACTGGGAATGGAATGAATGATCAAACATTGGATTTGAATTAATTCAGGAAAACGAGAATGGAATGAATTCTGGGAAACATGAATGGAATAGATGAAGAAAACAAGAATGGACAAAAGAATGGGACACTGGGATGGATCGACTGATGAACCACATGGATAGAATGAATGTAGAAATTGGAATTAATGGTGGAACACGGGTTATAATGAATAATGGTCTCTGGAATTGGAAACGTGGCAATAGAATGAATGATGAAAAAGAGGAATGAAAAAATATAGGAAAAATGGAATGAATAATGAAAAATGGAAATGAAAAGGATGATGGAAAAAGGGAATGAAAAATGGAAGTTGGAATTGTGTAGAATGACAGAAAAAGACAATGGAATGAATGATGGAAAATGTGAAATGAATCAATGTTGGAACAGAAATGGAACGAATGAAGAAAAAGCCAAATGGAATGAATGAAAAAATATGGGAATGATGGGTGCTGGGAATGGAATGGATGTTGGAAAAGTGAAACATACAGAAATATAGAAAAAGAGATGGAATAAATGATGGAATAAATGATGGTAAAAGAGAGTGGAATAAATGATGAATTATGGAAAGATTGATTGAAGAGAAGTGGTGGGATAGAACATAGGAATGAACTGAATAATGAAACATGTGGATGCAATTATTGAAAAATATGGGAATAGACTGAGGATGGAACCTAGAAATGTTCATCAAAATCATGCTGATGTTCATGCCGCCAGGATCTTACTATCTGGTGGTGGCACACACCTGCTACGGGTTTCCCGGCGGCAAGGGGTCTGTTAAACGGAAAACCCTGTTGACTACAGTGAGAACACAAGATCCCATCGCCAGTGAGGAATGGAATGAAATATTGAAAACAGGAATGGAATGAATGATGAAAAAAGAGGAACAAAAGGAATGATGGAAAATTGGGAATCAAATGAATGGCGAATGAAGAGAATGGATTGAAAGAAGAGAAAGAGGAATTGAATAAATGATGAAGAAGAACAATGGTATTAATGATGAAAAAGAGACAGGAATGTAAGATGGAAAATAGGAATTGAAAGAATGTCGACAAAGGAGAATGGAATAAATGATGGAAAAGAGAATAGAATGAAAGAAGGAAAAAGAGGCATGGGATAAACAATAAAAAGGATAAACGGAATGATTGATGGGAATGTAATGAAAGTAGAAAAAGAGGAATGAAATGAATGATAGAAGATGGGAATGGGAAGAATGTAGAGAAAGTGAATGGAATGATTGATGGAAAACAGGAATGGAAAAACGTAGAAAAAGAGGAACGGAATGAATGATGGGAAGAGAAGAATTGAATGACTTCTGGCAAATAGGAATAGAAAGAATGTAGAAAAGGGAAATGAAATAAATGATGGAAAACAGGAATATAATGATGTAAAATAGAGATAGAAAGAAGGTAGCAAAAGTGGAGTAGAATGAATGTTCGAAATAGAATGAATGAAGAGAAAGCGGAATGGAATGAATGTAACAAATGTGAATGGAATGAATGATGGAAAAATGAATGAAATGACTGATGGAAAACTGGAAAGGAAAAATGTCCAAAAAGAGGAATTGAATAAATGATGAATAAAGACAATGGAATGAATGATGGAAAACAGGAATGGAAAAATGTAGAAAGAGAGAAATGGAATGAATGATGGAAATGGGAAAAGAAAGAATGTAGCAAAACAGGAATGGAATGATTGATGGAAATGGGAATGGAATGATTGACGGAAATGGGAATGGAATGATTGGCGGAAATGGGAATGGAATGATTGGCGGAAATGGGAATGGAATGATTGATGGAAATGGGAATGGAATGATTGGCGGAAATGGGAATGGAATGATTGGCGGAAATGAGAATGGAATGATTGATTGAAATGGGAATGGAATGATTGGCGGAAATGGGAATGGAATGATTGGCGGAAATGAGAATGGAATGATTGATTGAAATGTGAATGGAATGATTGGCGGAAATGGGAATGGAATGATTGATGGAAAACGTGAATTGAATGGTTGATGGAAATGGGGATAGAGTTGATGATGAAAATTGGGAAAGGATGATTGATAAAAAGGACGAATACAATGAATGAAGAAAAAGAGAAATGGAAATGATGATGGAAAAGATAATGGAATGAATGATGGAAAATGAGAATGGGTGAATAATGAAAAGGACAACTACAATGAATGAAAAGGAGAAATGGAAAAATGATGAAAAAGATGATGGAATGAATGATAGAAAATGTGAATGGAATGAATGATGGAAAAATGTAGAAACTGAGCAATGGGATGAATGATGGAAAGTAGGAATACAGCGAGTGATGTAAAATTGGAATAGAAAGAAGGTAACAGAAGTAAAATGGAATGAATAATGGAAACAGGAATGGAAAAATGTCAAAAAAGAGGAACAGAATGAACAATGAGTAGGAGAAATGGAATGATTGATGGAAATGGGAATGGAATGATTGATGGAAATGGGAATGGAATGATTGATGGAAATGGGAATGGAATGATTGATGGAAAATGGAAATGGAATGATTGATGGAAATGGGAATGGAATGATTGATGGAAATGGGAATGGAATGATTGATGGAAAATGGAAATGGAATGAATGTAGAAAAAGAGGAATGAAAGAAAAGGAGGAAAAAGAGGGGTGGAATGAATGATGGGAAAGAGAATGGAATGAATGAAGAAAAGGAATGATGGGAAACGGGATAGAATGAATGAAGAGAAAGAGGAATGGAATAGATGCAGGAAACGAGGAATAAAATGAATACTTGGAAACAGGAATGGAAAAATGTCGAACAAAGTGGAATGGAATGATTGCTCGGAATAGAATGAAGAAAGAGAAAGAGGAATGGGATGAATGCTGGAAAATGGGAATGAAATGAATTATAAAAAACTGGGAAGGAGTGAATGATAGCTCATGGAATTGGAAAGAATAAAGTAAAAAGAGAATTGAATGATGAATGAAACATGGGAATGGAACAAACGAAGCAAATCCCAAATGGAATGAATAATGGATCCTGAGGTGGAATGAATGAAAAAACATAGGAATGGACTGAAGCATGGAGTATGTGAGAGAAATGAATTATGGAACACAGATTGAAAAAAAACCAGGAATGGAATGAATAATAGAACATGAAAATGAATGGAAGAAGAAAATGGAAATGGAATGAATGATGGATAATGGGAGTGCAGGAATACAGGAATAGAATGAGGATGGAAAATATTCTGGAATGAATGAAGGTAAGCAGGCAGGAAATAAAAATGGAAGATGGGAATAGAAGGAATGAAGAAAACCAGGATGAATTATGGAGCATGGAAATGAAATGAATGAATTAAAATGGGAATGGAATGATTGATGGAAGATGGAATGAATGAATGATGAAAAAGTGGAATGGAAAGAACAATGGAAAAGAGAATGAAATAAATGTAGAAAAAGAGGAATGGAATGAATGAGCGAAAGGACACAAGAATGAAAGAGGAAAGATGGAAGGGAATGAATGTTTGATCTTGGGGATGGAATGAATGTTGGAAAAAGGGAGTGTATATAATTATGGAAAAAGAGGATGGAATACATCATGGGAAATGACAATGGATTTAATGATGGAACATGGGAAAGAAAGCAATACAGAAGTGAAATGGAACAAATGCTGGAAAAAGAATGAAAGAAAGAGGAGTAGAATGAAAGATGGAAACTTGAAAGGAATGAATGATGGAAAAGAAGAATGGAATGAATGATAGAAAACTGGGAAGGAATGAAAGATGGTTCATTGAATTGGAACGAATAAAGGAAAAAGGGAATGGAAAGATGAGTGGAACATGGGAATGGAACGAAGCAAATCCCAAATGGAATGAATGATGGATCCTAGGTTGGAATGAATGAAGAAAATAGGAATGGACTGAAGCATGGAATATGGGAATGAAATAAATGATGGAAGATGAGAATGGACAGATTGAAGAAAAAAATGAATGGAATGAATCATAGAACATGGAACGGAAGAAAAATATTAATGGGATGAATGATGAAAAATGGGAGTGCAGAAATACAGCATTAGAATGAGGATAGAAGCAATATTCTGGAATGAATGAAGATAAAGAGGCAAAGAATAAATAATGGAACATGGGAATGGAAGGAATGAAGAAAACCTGGCTCAGGATGAATTATGGAGCATGGAAATGAAATGAATTAAAATGGGAATGGAACAAATGATGGAAAACAGGAATGCAGAAAAAACAGGAATGCAGAAAAAACAGGAATGGAAGGAAGGACGGAAAAACTCTGGAATGAATGGTGGAAGACAGGAATAAATAATTGATGGAAAAAGAGAAGAGAATTAATGATGGAAGACAGAATGGATGAATGATGAAAAAGGTTGAATGGAATGAAAGAGAATGAAAAAGAGGAATGGAATGAATGACCGAAAGGACACGAGAATGAAAGAGGGAAGATGGAAAGGAAAATGGGAATGGAATGAAGGATGGAAAACAGGAATGCAGAAAAAACACAGGATGGAATGAAGTTTGGATAAAGACACCAGAATAAATAACGGAAGAATAATCAAATGAATGATGGAAGATGAAAATGGATGAATGAAGAAAAAGTGGAATGGAATGAATGATGAAAAGGAGAATGAAATGAGTGTAGAAAAAGGGGATTGGCCTGACTGAATGAAGGGACACTAGAATGATCGAAGGATGATGGAAGGGAATGAATGTTGAACTTGAGAATGGGATGGATCTTGGAGAAAGGGAGTGTATATAATTACGGAAAAAAGATAGAATAAATCAAGGAAAATTACAATTGATTTAATGATGAAAAAAGGGAATGAAATGAATGACAGACAAAGGGAGTGGAAGGACGGACATTGTAAAAATGGATTGGAGAAAAACAGGAATGGAATGATTGATGGGAAAGAGAATAGAATTAATGATGGAAAACAGGAATGGAATGAATTATAGAAAAAAGGGAGAGAGTGAATGATGGTTCATGGGATTGGGAAGAATAAAAGAAAAAGAGAATGAAATGAAGAATAAAACATGGGAATGAAATGAATGAAGAAATACGGGGATGGAATGAATGGTGGAAGGAAGGAATGGAATGAATGATGGGAAAGGAGAATGGATTGAATAATGGAGCACGGGAATGGAAATAATAAAGAAAATTGGGAATAGAAAGAATGATGGAAAATGGGAATGAATAAAACAGGAATGGAACAAAGGTTGGAAAAAGAGAATGTAATGAATGAGGAAAAGAGGAATGTAATGAATGATCGAAAGGACATTGGAATGAATGTGGGAAGATGGGAAAAGAATGAATGTTGGTTCCTGGGAATGGAATTTTATGACTGAAGTTGGGAATGTAATCAATGTTGGAAAATAGGAACATAAAGAATTATGGAAACTGAGGATGGAATAAATCATGGAAAACTATTAATGGAATTAATGATGCAAAATGGGATTTGAATGAATGATTTTTGATTTGATTTGACATATTATTGAAAAATGGAATGGAATGAATGATGAAATATGGGAAACAAAGGAAGGAGGAAAAACAGAAATGGAACGAACTCTCAGAAAAGGGAGGGAGTGAAAGATGGTTCATTGGATTGGAAAGAATAAAGAAGAAAGAGATTGGAATGATGAATACAGCAGAGAATGGAATAAATGAAGCAAATCCCAAACGGAACGAATGATGGATCCTGGGATGGAGTGAATGAAGAAAATAGGAATGGACTGAAGCATGGAATATGGGAATGAAATGGATTATAGAACATAGAAATGGAATGAAGAAAGAAAAGTGGGAATGAAAAAAAATGGACTGGATAGAATATGGAACATGGAAATGGAAAGAATGAAGAAACACTGGAGGGAAAGAATTATAGAAGAAAAGGGAGGGAGTGAATGATGGCCCACGGGATTGGAAAAAAAATAAAGGAAAAAGATAATGGAATGAAGAATGAAACATGGGAATGGAACAAATAAAGAAAATTCCAAATGGAGTGAATGATGGAATCTGGGAATAGAATGAATGAAGAAAATAGGAATGGACTGATGCATTGAACATGGGAATGAAATAAATTATTGAACTCGGGAATGGATTGAATGAAAAATATATGAAGAGAATGAATGATGGAAAATGACAATGGACTGAAGGATGAAATATGGAAATTAAATGAATAAAGAATAAACCAAATTAAGTAAATAATGGAAAAAGAAAATGGGTTGACTGATGGAAGACAGGAATGAAGTGAATTTAAAAAATGCAAAAATTAATGATGGAAAGAAGAATGAAGAGAAGGATGGAAAACAGCAATGGAACGAATGTGGAAAAAGAGAAATGCAACGAATTACGGAAAAAGAAGAATGGGATGAATGATGGAAGGTGGAAATGAAATGATTGATTGACAAAATAATGAAAGGAATGATGGAAAACAGGAATGGAATCAATGTTGAAGAATCGGGATGGAAAATACGATGGAAAAAGCGGAATGGAAGGAACGATGCAAAAACAAAATGGAATGAAGGATGGAAGAGGAGAATGGACTGAATGATGGAAAATGGGTGGAAGGAGTGGTGGAAAAATAGAATGGACTGAAGGATGGAAGAAGAGTACTGAACAAATGATAGAAAAAGAAATGGAATGAAAGATGGGAGATGGGAATGGAATGAAAGATGAAAAAGAGAATGGAATGAAAGATGGGGAATGGTAATTGAATGAATGAAGGAGAAACATAATAAATGAATGATGGAAGACAGGAATGGGATGAATGATGCTGCACGAGAATAGAATGAATGGTTAGAAATGGGAATTGATTAAAAGATGAAACATGGGAATGGAACTGATGACAACAAACGCAAATGGAATGAATGATGGTACACGGGAATGGAATACATTATGAAATTCAAAATTAGAATTAATCACATCTGCATCTGGATTTATCCTTGGCATTCCCGAACAGATGTCAGTGTGAAAGTTTGGATGAATTTCCTGCTTCAAGGTTATTTTGTGGGATGAGGGATCCAATATTCTAACACCCTCTCAGCGGCTAAATCTTTCCAGCTTGTCCCACTAAATGGTCTAACCATCACTTACTAGTTTCACCTCTTGGTTTTGTAATCCCTTTATGCTCTTACACAAAAAAGAAATCAACTTCAATTAAGTGTTGTGCTGCTCCATGTATTTTATTCGCACTTGGTGTTGCAGGTACCATTATTGCACATCCTACTTACCCGTAGTCCCTACGGTGGTCACTGGCATGCTCTTCATATTCCCCTGCTCTGCCACCAAGGAAATTGTGTACTTGGTGTGATCCTCCAACCCTACCAAGGTGGCGGTGTTGCCCTTGCCGGGCACCCGCAACTCTCCGCCTTTTCCTGCCTCAGTTCTGTACGCGATGTGATACTGACCAACCCGAGCTATAGACTTCTCCCACTCCAGCGAGATGGTGGAGTCCGTGACCGTGACAACGCGCAGGTTCCTGGGGCTGTCGATCACTGCAGGAAGTGAGCAGAGAAATAGTCTCAAGTCACCAGATGCAGAGTCCATTTGCCTCCGTGACTCCGGGTCCACTAACACCTCAATTGGAAATTCCACATCGTTACTATCAAATCCCTCCCTGATTCACTCCCCACTTCCCTATCTCTATCATCACTTCCAGCCCAAACCCCCGAGATATCTGCACCCCTCCAATTCCAGCTTCTTGCTCATCCCTGATTTTAAGTGCTACACCATTGGTTCAGCTGCTTGGGCCCCGAATTTCCTCCATAAACCTCTCCCTTAATAATCTTCAAACCTCCCTTTTTGACCAAGTCCTTTATGGCTCAGTGTCATACTCCTCTTTTAGCCCCTTGGGGATGTTAAAGGTGCGACATTGGTGTAAGTTGCTGCTGTTTACAGCAATAAGGAAATGCCTGTTTTCCTGGCATGCCAGGCATTTAAAGATATGATGAGATCATGTCATGGCACAGTGTGCTGTTTAGTGTGTGTGTGTCTGAGTACCTCTGTATGATGGCATGATTCAGGGTGGCACATTCAGACACTCATTTATTTGCTGGGTTGGCCAAGGATACTTTCCTGAGCCAAGCTACACTGCATGGTTCAGTGTGGGATGTTCAACAGCTCTTGGCTCTGTGCATCACAGCATTGGTTTCAAACTAATATTTAACAACATGGTGAAAAGTGAGTGAGTGTCAGTGGTTGACTTGGGCGCAGGGAGTATAAAATGCCTGGTGTGTGTACTCAAGAGTCAGTGGCCAGATGTCGTGACCTCTACATACTTCCGAAGGAGCCACCGCCTCTAACCAAGTTTGTTTCCTGTTGTTGCTTTTTATTCATTGAAACTAATGTAATACTCGAATGTGAATGTGTTAGACTCCCTTACCCTTACTTCCACACACAGAATTTCTTTCTACATCATAAGTGGATGTCATCTAGCCAACATTTAGTCACATGTAAGCCAGACCAGGTAAGGGTGGCAGATTTCCTTCCCTAAAGGATATTAGTGAATAGATGGGTTTTTAGAACAATCAACAATGGTTTCAGTGCTCATCATTGCACTTTTAATTCAAATTTCACAATTGGTGGCATTCGAATCCAGGTCCACGGAGCATTAACCTGGGTCTCTGGATTACTACTCCAATGATAATATCACCACCAGCCCTAATTCCTGCATTAAATATTTTTTTAAAAAGCGGAGTGAGGATAACGGGTCAGAGAGATTGGACAAGGGCATGGGGTTAGAAGTGAGAGCTTCAGAGGGATGAGTGGCCTCCAACGTGCTATAATTTCACACCTACTTTCACTGAGAGTGTGAAAAAGAGCCCATGGCTCTATCTTGAGGAAAAGCGATGGAGCTCTCCTCCGGTCTCCTGCCCACTAGTCATTCCTCTGTCAACATGATAACATAGATAACCTGGTCATTATCACCTGGCTGCTGCTGGGATCTTGCTTTGTACCAGTTGACTGCCACATCTCCTGCATTACAACAGTGATTACCCGTTTAAAAAGTTGGCTGTAAAATGCTGAGGGACATCCCGACGTTGCAAAAGCCTGGATGGGATCACAGGTTCTTCCTCAGAGGCTGAGCAGAGGTGAGACTTACCTGTTGTTCCTTTAGTGGTTGCAGCCTTACTCTGGTGTCCCCCTTGCTCCCCCACCAGGAAGATGTTGTGTTCCACTCCAGCCTCGAGGCCAGTCAGTACGGCGCTGATGTCTCCGGCCGGTACCACCACCTGGCTGTGTTTGCCCGTTGCCGAGGAGTAGTTGAGGCGGTAAAGGTCGATTGACGCCTGGGGCTTCTTCCACCCCAGCTTGATGGTGGAGTTTGTCGCTGCGACCACATGGAGGTTCCGAGGGCCGTCAATCACTGTGGCCGAGAACAGATCTTTAGTCAGTCGAGCCGTTACCTTGTCCAAGTGCCAGCAATAGAGAGACCACCCACACTTTCAAACACCCGGCTACTGAATCCCTGCCCGTCGGAGCAATACTCTATTTCACAGCTCCCATTGGACAAATGCTGTATTGCCTTGGGTGAAACTGAATTCAATTGAGCCATGCCTGAGACCAATTAGAAGTTAATTGCTGTTTAGGTCAACTTGAGGTTAATTGTACCCTGGGTCAGTTAGAGGTTAATTGCCACATGGGCCAATTAAAAGATGTCAAAATCACCGTAAGGCATACGTGGGAAAACTGAAATAGAAACAGAAAATGCCAGAAACACTCAGCAGTATCTGTGGAGAGTGAAGCAGAGTTAACATTAAGGTTATCGATCTGGTATGTTCACTCTGTTTCTCTGAGTATTTCCAGCATTTCAATCAATGATTAATTTTGCTTCTTAGGTCAATCAGATATTAAATTTTTGAGGAAAGTTCTTAGATTGGCAGGTCACTTATAAATTCTTGGCTCCAAATCAGAGAAAGCAGCATGAAATGGTTGCTTTGCTTTACTCTCTAAATTAACACTCTGAAATGTGATAGACAAAACTCTCTCATTATATACATACATTAATATATATAACACACACACATATGTATGTCCACACGGCACGGTGGCACAGTGGTCAGCACTGCTGCTTCACAGTGCCAGGAACATGGGTTTGATTCCCGGCTTGGGTCACTGTCTGTGTGGAATTTGCACATTCTCCCCGTTTCTGCGTGGGTTTCCTCCGGGTGCTCCAGTTTCCCCCCACTGTCCAAAGATATGCAGGTTAGGTAAATTGGCCATGCTAAATATTCCCACAGTGTACCCGAACAGGCGCCGGAGTGTGACGACTAGGGGATTTTCACAGTAACTTCATTGCAGTGTGAATGTGAGCCTACTTGTGACACTAATAAATAAAGTTTACTTTAAATAAACTTTACTTATATGTGTGTGTGCATTAATTTATTTAGCATCTGCATAGACACAGAGCCAAACAATAGCCTTGTCAGTAGCAAGAAGGCAGTTATTTAAGCCTGCCTTCAAGTTCAGTCAGTGGGCACTCCTCAACATAGCTGCAGCCGGGTTGATCTTGGCATCCACACTGATGTTGGGTGGCTACATGGAGGCCTTGGCCAGTCCAGAAATGGCTGAAAAGGGCCCAGTGTCAGACTGTGTGCAGACTCAAAACACGGTGCCCCCAGGTGATGAACCAAAATTGGTTTATGTGAGATTTTGAGGGAAATCTGCCAACCAACATATCAAAGCTCAGTAAGCAGACGAGGAATGAGCATGGTGTTAAATGCTGACAGGATGAAAAAGCTAAGATAATGGAGGCTAATGGTGAAATTGGATGGAGAGGACAGAACCCATTATACACACACTGCAGCCTACTCAGTTCCAGGGACTTTGCTAAAACCCACTGGGAATGTGTTATATTGGATGGGAATTTTTTTTACTATATTCAGTCATGGGGCATGGGCGTCACTTGCTGGCCAGTATTTACTGCCTGCCCCTACTTGCCCTTGGAGGGCAGTTGAGAGTCAACCACATTGCTGTGCTCTGGAATCACATGTAGGCCAGACTGAGTAATGACACCAGATTTCCTTCCCTAAAGGACATTAGTGAACCAAATGTGTTTTCCTGACAATCAATAATGGTTCCATGGTCATCAGTAGATTCTTAATTCCATATTTTATGGAATCATTTTATTTTATTGAATTCAAATTCCACCATCTGCTATGGCGGGTTTCGAACCCAGGTCCCCAGAACATTCGCTGAGTTTTTGGATGATTAGTCTAGCGATAATACCACGAGGCCATCCCCTGGAAATACCGTTCCTTCTATGTCTCCCCTCCAAATGTTCAATTTGAGCACCGACATTCGTCAAAAGCACAAATATTTGGAGCATCGTCGCAAACCCAGCGTGTGGCCAAACAGCAGAGACAATTTAGCTAACGGTTGTGTTGGTTTGTGAAGAGCACTCACGTGTTCTCAGGGTTTTCGACACAGCCGGTCCAAATTTCTTCCCCTTCTGAGCTCTCAGTGTCACCTGGTATTCCTGCCCTGAAGCCAGGCCTGTCTGCTGGAAGGAGCTCTTGGAGCCAGCCAGACGTTTGGTCAGCTTATCGTTATCCTCTTTCTGTCGAGAGGAACAAGAGATTCTCGCTGACTACACTGAAACACGTCAAACACCAGCAACACCAGACATTTCAATTTGGCTCCTGTCTGCACTTTGTCACTTGACATGTTTCCCACTCTCCTACACTGATGCTGAGATGTTTCCCCTTTTGGGAGAGTCTCGGACCAGAGGGGCATAATCTCAGAGTGAGGGGTTGCCCACTTAAGACAGAGATAAGTAGGATCCTCATCTCTCAGAAGGTGGTGAATCTGTGGAATTCTTTACTGCAGAGAGCTGTAGAGGTCAGGTTGTTAAGTATATTCAAGGCTGAGATAGATAGATTTGTAATCAGTAAGGGAATCAAGAGTTATGGGGATAAGGCGAGAAAGTGGAGTTGAGGATACTCAGATCAGTCATTTTCTCATTGAATGGCGGAGCAGACCCGATGGGCCGAATGGCCTACCTCTGTTCCTCTGTCTTATGGTCCATTATATGTCTTGTGCTGGGTTACCTCTGGGACAGTTTCACACTCCCCCCCTCCCTCAGAAGGGAGTCATGAAGTGACCGCCATGACCCCTGACCTATTTCCCTGCACTGGCTTGTCTTGCACACACAGGGTGTGGGAACTCCACCCCACATAATAGTCTACACTGTGACTCTCTCTGCAGCACTGAGGCAAACCTGTCGAGGCTGAGAATCTTCTCCTCAGAGCGGACAAGGTTAAGAAGAGATTTAATCGGGGAGGGGGAGGGGGGGTGTGGGTGAGGGGTTGGGGGGGGGAGGGGTGGTGGTGGTGGAGGATAGGCAGTTTGATAGAGTAAATAAGGAGAAACTGTTTCCACAGACAGGAGGGTCGGTAACCAGAGGATACATTTAACACAGTTTGTAAAAGGGTTAATGTGAAACAAGGATAATTATTTTGCGAAATGAGTTGTTGTAATCTGGAACACTGAATGGCCAGTGGAAGTAGGTTTAACAGTAACTTCCAAAAGGGAATTGAATATCTGTTTGCAGGGTTAAAGAAAGGATATTAAGTGAGGCTAATTGGATAACTAAGAGCTGGCACAGGCACAATGGTTTGAATATCCTCCTTCTCTGTTGTGGAATTCCCATGAAATCCCGTAGACTGTTTTGGGATGAGGTTGAATATTGGATCTGGGTGTGGGTCAGTCACAAAGGACAAAGAACAAAGAAAATTACAGCACAGGAACAGGCCCTTCAGCACTCCAAGCCTGCACCGACCATGCTGCCCGACTTAACTAAAACCTCCTACCCTTCCGGGGACCATGTCCCTCCATTCCCATCCTATTCATGTATTTGTCCAGACGCCCCTTAAAACCCACTATTGTATCTGCTTCCACTACCTCTCCCGCAGAGAGTTCCAGGCACCCACAATCCCTTGTGTAAAAAACTTGCCTCTTGCACCTTAAACCTGTGCCCCCTAGTAATTGACTCTTGCACCCTGGGAAAAAGCTTCTGATTATCCACTCTGCCCATGCCCCTCATAACCATAATCGCCCCTCAACCTCCGCCGTTCCAATGAGAACAAACCAAGTTTCTCCAACCTCTCCTCATAGCTAATGCCCTCCATACCAGGCAACATCCTGGTAAATCTTTTCTGTACCCTCTCCAAAGCCTCCACATCCTTCTGGTCGTGTGGCGACCAGAATTGAACACTGTATTCCAAGTGCGGCCTAACTAAGGTTCTATAAAGCTGCAACATGACTTGCCAATTTTTAAACTCAATGCCTCGGCCGATGAAGGCAAGCATGCCGTATGCCTTCTTGACTACCTTCTCCACCTGCGTTGCCACTTTCAGTGACCTGTGTACCTGTACACCCAGATCCCTCTGCCTATCAATACTCTTAAGGGTTCTGCCATTTACTGTATATTTCCTATCTCTGTTAGACCTTCCAAAATGCATTACCTCACATTTGTCCGGATTAAACTCCATCTCCATCTCTCCGCCCAAGCCTCCAACCGATCTATATCCTGCTGTATCCTCTGATGGTCCTCATAGCTATCCACAAATGTACCAACCTTTGTGTCGTCCACAAACTTACCAATCAAACCAGTTACATTTTCCTCCAAATCATTTATATATAATACAAACAGCAAAGGTCCCAGCACTGATCCCTGAGGAACGCCATTTGTCACAGCCCTCCATTCAGAAATGCACCCTTCCACTGCTACCCTCTGCCTTCTATGACCGAGCCAGTTCTGTATCCACCTTTCCAGCTCACCTCTGATCCCATGCGACTTCACCTTCTGCGCCAGTCTGCCATGAGGGACCTTGTCAAAGGCCTTACTGAAGTCCATGTAGACAACATCCACTGCTCTACCCTCATCAATCATCTTTGTCACTTCCTCGAAAAACTCGATCAAGTTAGTGAGACACGACCTCCCCTTTACAAAACCATGTTGCCTCTCACTGATACGTCCACTTATTTCCAAGTGGGAGTAAATCCTGTCTTGAAGAATCCTCTCCAATAATTTCTCTTCCACTGATGTAAGGCTCACCGGCCTGTAATTACCTGGGTTATTCTTGCTATTCTTCTTAAACAAAGGAACAACATTGGCTATTCTCCAATCCTCTGGGACCTCCCCTTTGATGTGGAGATGCCGGCGTTGGACTGGGGTAAACACAGTAAGAAGTTTAACAACACCAGGTTAAAGTCCAACAGGTTTATTTGGTAGCAAAAGCCACACAAGCTTTCGGAGCTCCGAAAGCTTGTGTGGCTTTTGCTACCAAATACACCTGTTGGACTTTAACCTGGTGTTGTTGGACCTCCCCTTTGGCCAGTGAGGAATACAAAGGTTTCTCTCAAGGCCCCAGTAATTTCCTCCCTTGCCTCTCTCAGTATTCTGGGGTGTATCCCATCAGGCCCTGGGTACTTGTTTATCTTAATGTTTCTCAAGAACCCCAATACCTCCTCCTTTTTGATCTCAACATGACCCAAACTATCAACACACCCTCCCCCAGACTCATCATCCACCAAGTCTTTCTCTTTGGTGAATACTGACGCAAAGTACTCATTTAATATCTCGCCCATTTCCTCTGGCTCCATGCATAGATTCCCTGCCCCGTCCTTGAGTGGACCAACTCTCTCCCTGGCTACCCTCTTGCTCTTTATATATGTATAAAAGATTTGGGATTTTCCTTAATCCTGTTGGCCAATGATTTTGCATGACCCCTTTTAGCTCTTCTTACTCCTTGCTTAAGTTTCTTTCTACTTTCCTTGTATTCCACACTTGCTTCGTGTGTTCCCAGCCTCCTAGCTTTGACAAATGCTGCCTTTTTCTCTTTGACTAGGCTCACAATATCTCTCGTTATCCAAGGTTCCCAAAACTTGCCATACTTATCCTTCATCCTTACAGGAATGTGCCGGTCCTGAATCCCTATCAACTTACACTTGAAAGCCTCCCACAAGCCAGATGTTGATTTGCCCTCAAACATCTGCCCCCAATCTACATTCTTCAGTTCCTGCCTAATATTGTTGTAATTAGCCTTCCCCCAATTTAACTTGAGGACGACACTTATCTTTATCCATCAGTACCTTAAAACGTACTGAATTCTGGTCACTGTTCCCGAACTGCTCCCTGACTGAAACATCGACCACCTGGCCGGGCTCATTCCCCAATACCAGGTCCAGTACGGCCCCTTCCCTAATTGGACTATCTACATACTGCTTCAAGAAACCCTCCTGGATGCTCCTTACAAACTCTGCCCCATCCATGCCCCTAGCACTAAGTGAGTCCCAGTCAATATAGGGGAAGTTAAAATCTCCCACCACAACAACCCTGTTATTTTTACACCTTGCCAAAATCTGCCTACATATCTGTTCCTCTCTCTCCCGCAGGCTGTTGGGCGGCCTATAGTAAACCCCCAACATTGTGACTACGCCCTTCCTATTCCTGAGCTCTACCCATATTACCTCGCTGCATGAGTCCTCTGAGGTGTCCTCCCACAGTACAGCTATGATATTCTCCTTAACAGTAGTGCAACTCCCCCTTAGCTTTTATATCCCCCTCTATCCTGTCTGAAACATCTGTATCCTGGAATGTTAAGCTGCCAATCCTGTCCTTCCCTTAACCAAGTCTCTGTAATGGCAACAACATCATAGTTCCTATCCAAGCTCTAAGTTCATCTGCCTTACCTGTTACACTTCTCACATGGAAACAAATGCACTACAAACCCCCAGACCCTCTTTGATTAGCAACCACACCCTGCCTGCTCTTCCTCTCAGTCTTTCTGGCCCCACTCTCTGGTTCCCCTTCAGTTAATTCACCTTTGCCTTGGTTGCCACTCCCCTGCCAAACTAGTTTAAATCCTTCCATGTGACACCAGCAAACCTCCCGGCCAGAATATTTATGCCTTTCCAGTTTAGATGCAACCCGTCCTTCTTGTACAGGTCCCACCTGCCCCGGAAGAGATCCCAATGGTCCAGATATCTGAAACCCTCCCTCCTACACCAGCTGTTTAGCCACGTGTTGAGCTGCACTATCTTCCTATTCCTAGCCTCACTGGCATGTGACACAGGGATTAATCCTGAGATTACAACCCTCGCGGTCCTGCTTTTTAACTTTCTACCTAACTCTCGAACCTGCTGCTTCAGGACAATCTGGTTCACTGCCTCTGTCACAGACTCTGATATCCTTTCCCAACACTGACACAATCTCCACAATAATGTCCTCTCTGGTCTGGATCAGGGGTCAGTGCTGTGAGAGGTCGGGGATATTGACCAGTTGTGGTGAGACCTGTTCGTCACACACTACCTACCCACAGCCCTTCAAACACAATGCAGACATCAATAGGCAGCGAATGAAGATGGCAGAGGAACTGTTGGTGGTAATTTAAGGAGATTGGGCCTTGTTGGGCTCCATTGAACCAGATTTCAGGTTTGTGAAGGAATGCCCCTCTCTTGCCTGCTCCTCTTCCTCCTCCACTCAGCTCCTCAGCCCCAATCACCGATGGTCGTCCGGCGCACTCCAACTGCAGGTTGAGAGGGAAGCTCTGGTCCAAGGTGGAAGCTCCATCTACTATGAACTGGATCAGGCATGTCAGAGGGAGCATTCCGTGGCAATTGGCACCAGTGGCCCCCAGATTGGCTTTTCATTGCCAGAACAGCCACAACATCCAACATGCTGAGCACCTGAGACACATTCACATCGTACCCGGTGGAATGACCTCAATTGGGGAACCTCTTCCAACTGCACACGCTATCTGGTGAGGTTCACCAAAATGCCTCCCTGGCACTTTAGTTTGGCATCTTGGGATATTTCAAGCACATCCCTCCCCCAATCCTTCCTCCTCCCCCACTCCTATTCCCACCGACCCTTGACATGCAAGCTCCATTCCCAGATTGCCCTTTACCAAGGGTTTGAAGGTGATCTCCCAGGCGTCGACTGGAACCCGTGGCAGCTCCCACTCCACTGTCGCCTTGGTCTCCAGGATCTTCTTCACTTGAAGCCCAATGGGAGCTGGGATTTCTGAAATAAGACAGGGAAAATATTTAAAGGTCACAAATGTCGAAGGTATTCTCGTGCATAGAGGGCAGGAATGTGACCTCGCTCACCTTGAATATTGACTTATTCTGAATGACACAAAGCACGAATGGATGAATATGATCAGAGCATAGGAAATAGGAGCAGCAGTGGACTATTTCACCCCTTGAACCTGCTCCCCCGTTCAATACGATCAGAGCTGATCATCTGCTTTAACTTCACCGCATATACCTTGATTCCCTGAGAGACCAGTCTGTCTATGCCAGCCTCATTTCACCAATAGAGCTTCCACAGCCCTCTGCGCTGGAGGATTCAAAAGAGTCACAACCCTTTGAGTGAAGACACTTCTCCTCATCTCAGTCCTAAATGATTGAGCCCTTATCCTGAGACTGTGTCTCTGTGTTTCTAGCTTCCCCAGCCAGAAGGAAACAACCTCTCAGTGCCCACCTGGTCAAACCCCCTCAGAATCTGATTTGCTTTATTGAAGTCACCGCTTATTCTTCTGAACTCCAGAGAATATAGTCCCAATTTACTCTCATTATAGCACAAGCCTCACATCCCAAGGATCAATTCAGTGAATGTGCACCTCCAATTCTTTCATTGGATGTTGGCATCGCTGGCTGGGCCAGCATTTATTGCCATTCCTAATTGCTCTTGAGCTGAGTGGCTTGCTAGGCCATTGGGCATTTGAGAGTCAACCACATTGCTGTGGATGTGGAGACACGTGTAGGCCAGACCGGGTAAGGATGGCAGATTTCCTTCCCTGAAGGACATAAGTAAACCAGATGGGATTTCACAACAGTCGACAATGGTTTCATGGTCATCTTTAGGCTTTTAATGCCAGATTTTTATTATATTGGGGAGATACTGGGGGGGGAGGGGGTGATAAGTAAGTTTGCGAATGACACGAAGTTTGGCAAGGTGGTTAATAGTGAGGAAACTCTGAGGTTGGAGGAAGGTACTGATGGGTTGATCAGATGGGCAGAACAGTGGCAGATGGAATTTAATCCTATGCACTTTAGAGGGAGTAACAAGACAAGGGAGTATTTAATGAATGGCAGGACTCTAGGAAGGTCAGAGGAACAGAGGGATCTTGGGGAGCTTGTCCACGGATCCCTGAAGGGGACAGAATTGGATAATAGGCTATTTAAGAAGGCATGTGGGACACTTCCTTTTATCAGTTGTAGCATAGATTATAAGAGCAAGGAGATTATAAGAGTTGTACAAACTTTTGGTTAGGCCACGGCTAGATTACTGTGTGCAATTCTGGTCACCTCACCATAGGAAGGATGTGATTACATTGGAGAGGATGCATCGACTCTACGAAAGAGCATCTTACCCAGGTCCACTTCTCATTTCTGATTCCAGTGACAATACCACTAATCCTCTGTCACTTTTCTTAGCACTTGTATATCCTTCCTTAAATATGGAGGCTGAAATTACACACAGTATTCCAGATGTGGGCTGGAATTCTCCGACCTTGTCCGCATTGGGATTCTCCGGTCCTGCTGCAGTGAATGAAGTTCTGGCTGAGTACCAAATTCTCCATTCTCACCGGGGTGGTGGCAGGAAGATAAGAGAATTCCTTCCGCAGTCTCACAAAACCCTGTAAAGCTGGAGCAAGACTTTCTTATTCTTATTCTCCAATCCCCTTACAATAAAAACATTTGTCTTTTTAATCGCTTTCTGTGCCTGCATGCTAATTTTCTGTGTTCCTTTTTGTGAGCAGACCCAAGGCTCTCTTATCATCAAGCTTTACAAGTCTCACACCATTTTAAAAAGAAATCTGCTTTTCTATTCATACGATCAACCTCACACTTCCCCACATTACGCTCCTTGTTACCCACTCACTTAACCTGTCTATATTTCTTTGTAGCCTCTTTATGTTCCCCTCACAGCTTATATTCCTACTCAGCTGGTGACATCTAATGGCAAAATGAGGCAAACTCCACCAGCCCTTCATTCATGTTTATGAGTGTGGCACCCTGCCATTTAAAAGTAAAATTTAAAGTTTATTTATTAGTCACAAGTCGGCTTACATTAACACTGTAACAAAGTTACTGTGAAAATCCCCTGTGAAAGAAAATACTGTGAAATTCGCCACACTCCAGCACCTGTTCGGGTACAATGAGGGAGGATTTAGCATGGCTAATGCAACTAACCTGCACATCTCTGGATTGTGGGAGGAAACCGGAGCACCTGGAGGAAACCCATGCAGACACGGGGAGAATGTGCAAACTCCACTCAGACAGTGACCCAAGCCGGGAATAGAACCCTGGTGCTGTGAGGCAGCAGTGATAACCACTGTGTGGGCTGTTTCAAATCTGGTTGAGCTGCAGACAGTTGACAGTTTTATGTTGAGAGTAGAATGTTGTACAACATATCTGATATTAACTGACCTCCCCTGGCGTTGTTCCTCGTGCATTAGTGAACACACTGTTCGAACCACATGATATTCAATGAATTATTAAATGCCAGTAGATGTCCTGTGATATTGTTCATAGTGAAGTATTGGACACAGTTTTAACCCTGCAAATTCAATACCTTCCTTTGCATTCGGTTAATCTATTTTCTGGACAATTTGAAAAGATACATTCCTAACAGGAAGACCCTTTAAAGAATACATTTCAAAGGGTAAAATTATCTTGAATGAATAGTTGCTTGAGTTTAAAAAGTAACTGTGGACTTTGAGAGAGGGATCAGAGCTTGAGGCTGAGACGAACATTCATACAGAGAACTTGACTTGAAGTGGCTCCATGTAACAGAGGAATGGCTGGCAGCAGGATAAGATTCACTAAACACACCAGGACATGGCTTTCCTTCAATCCAGCATGTAAATTATCATCAGGATTGTGGTCAGAATTATCCATGATTTAGACGGCAGGAGGAAAGATTTCCCCGCTCTCCTCTGGGATTGCGGTGGTCTCTGGGGTGGAAAGTTTCGTGACCGGGGCTCCCACAGAGACAGTCTCGGTGCCCCCAGTATTGGGCTGTACTCGCTGCCCTTAAAGGGACACTGCACATTCCTGCAGCATCTGTTCGGGTGCTTTGACAGCCACTGAAGTACTGTGTTTTTAAAATTTGAAGTGTAGTTGCTGCTGTGGGGAAAAAAAGCGGCACCCAACTTGGGCACAGCGAGATTGCATGAACAAGCCATGGGATAATGATCCAATAGCCTGATGCTGGCTGAGTGAGAAATATCCAAATTAGAAAAAAGAGATGGAATCTTATAGGTCATTTTAAAAAAACTCTGCTTCAAACCAACTGCAGTTTTCCTTTAATGGGCCGTTTCTCAAAGGTTTCCGGCAGTGTAAATGGTTGGAACTCTAAGATGCTTGGGTGACTTTGAATCAAATTCTACAGCAATTTGACTGTACAGAAAGCCCAGAGAATGCTCTCATTCATTCGCTCGCTTTCTAACTTTCCACCCTCTCTCTGCCTCCTCTGAAATACTTCTACTTGGGCTTGCCCCAGTGGATTAACTCGGGGACCTCCCACTGGTGTTAGATTTTTCACCTCCTGTCCAAACGCCCTGATTGTCAGACGCACAGTGGTAACCTCGGTTCCAGCTCACCCTGACCTCTGACACAAACCAAATGGAACCTCCTCCTCGAGTTTGTTTCATTAAAGACCACTGGCGCCTCGGGACCTTTTGATGGGAGACCGGGCTGGCCTGAGCTTATAAAAGAGTAGGAGTCTAACCACTAAACATTATCCTGGGCTTCAGTGTTCCCCTCCTGCTCCCTGCCCTCAACCCTCTCCCAACCGTTTCCATTTCAAATACACCTCATAGCCAATATTGTTCGTAGGTGCCAAAGAAAAGTAAGGCATTCATAAGCATGTCAAATGTACTGCTGCTTTCATCCCAAGACTTCAAACTGTACTGTCAACAAACAGGACATTTTTCTGCAAGCTTTCTCTTCCCCCCTTCGTCCAACCTAAATAAGGTCCTTCTTTCAAAATAACTGCCGAAAGTCAAAGGCGACAGTGTCCCCCTCCCACCTCTCCCTTAACAACCTATTCCTGCTCACTCTCCAGAGATGAGCATGAATGAAGGGCTATGTTAAAGCATCATCCCAGGGGCCAAACAGGCTCTTCAGGGCAGCCATCCCAATAAGACGCAATGAATTTGGGCTTTGGTCTTTGTGGGATCGCACTGTGCAACATGCTCTGTGCGCCTTTACACTTGCCTCTCACCTTGGTGGGCCTTTGAGGTTGTGTCTCAGTGGTAGCGTCCTCGCCTCCAAGCCTCAGCAGTTGAGGATTCCAGTCCTGCGCCACAGTCTGACCACCATTGGTGGACTGACACTCCCAGTGAAACATCAAGAGAGTGCCAAGCACTATCAGGCGTGCTGTCGTTTGGATGAGATGTTAATTCAACACTCCATCTCAGTGTTTCACAGAATCATACACTCCCTATGGTGCAGAGGAGCCCATCGAGTCTGCACTGACTGTCCAACAGATTGGCCCCCTCTCACACCCTATTATTGAGTTTTTTGAGAAAGTGACCAAGGAGGTGGATGGGGGCAAGGCAGTGGACGTGGTATATATGGATTTTAGTAAGGCGTTTGATAAGGTTCACCATGGTAGGCTTCTGCAGAAAATGCAGATGTATGGGATTGGGGGTGATCTAGGAAATTGGATCAGGAATTGGCTAGCGGATAGGAAACAGAGGGTGGTGGTTGATAGTAAATATTCATCATGGAGTGCGGTTACAAGTGGTGTACCTCAGGGATCTGTTTTGGGGCCACTGCTGTTTGTAATATTTATTAATGATCTGGATGAGGGTATAGTTGGGTGGATTAGCAAATTTGCTGATGACACCAAAGTCGGTGGTGTGGTAGACAGTGAGGAAGGGTGTCGTAGTTTGCAGGAAGACTTAGACAGGTTGCAAAGTTGGGCCGAGAGGTGGCGGATGGAGTTTAATGCGGAGAAGTGTGAGGTAATTCACTTTGGTAGGAATAACAGATGTGTTGAGTATAGGGCTAACGGGAGGACTTTGAATAGTGTGGAGGAGCAGAGGGATCTAGGTGTATGTGTGCATAGATCCCTGAAAGTTGGGAATCAAGTAGATAAGGTTGTTAAGAAGGCATATGGTGTCTTGGCGTTTATTGGTAGGGGGATTGAATTTAGGAGTCGTAGCGTTATGTTGCAACTGTACACAACTCTGGTGCGGCCGCACTTGGAGTACTGTGTGCAGTTCTGGTCCCCACATTACAGGAAGGATGTGGAGGCTTTGGAGAGGGTGCAGAGGAGGTTTACCAGGATGTTGCCTGGTATGGAGGGGAGATCCTATGAGGAGAGGCTGAGGGATTTGGGATTGTTTTCGCTGGAAAGGCGGCGGCTAAGAGGGGATCTTATTGAAACATATAAGATGATTAGAGGTTTAGATAGGGTGGATAGTGATAGCCTTTTTCCTCTGATGGAGAAATCCAGCACGAGGGGGCATGGCTTTAAATTGAGGGGGGGTAGTTATAGAACCGATGTCAGGGGTAGGTTCTTTACCCAGAGGGTGGTGAGGGATTGGAATGCCCTGCCAGCATCAGTAGTAAATGCGCCTAGTTTGGGGGCGTTTAAGAGATCCGTAGATAGGTTCATGGACGAAAAGAAATTGGTTTAGGTTGGAGGGTCACAGTTTTTTTTTTTAACTGGTCGGTGCAACATCGTGGGCCGAAGGGCCTGTTCTGCGCTGTAATGTTCTATGTTCTATGTTCTATGTTCTATCCCCATAACCCTGTGCATTTTACTATGATGTGGAGATGCCGGCGTTGGACTGGGGTAAGCACAGTAAGAAGTCTCACAACACCAGGTTAAAGTCCAACAGGTTTATTTGGTAGCAAATACCATAAGCTTTCGGAGCAATGCTCCTTCGTCAGATGGAGTGGTCTCTGTTCTCAAACAGGGCACAGACACAGAAATCAAATAGCATTTGATAGCATAGCATTTTACTATGGCCAATCAACCTAACCTACACATCTTTGAACTATGGGAGGAAACTGGAGCACCCGGAGGAAACCCACAGACACAGGGAGAATGAGCCAGGAACCGAACCCAGGTCCTGCTGCTATGAGGCGGCAGTGCTAACCACTGTGCCACCCCATTCGAGGGAGACCAAGGGAATTATCCCTGGTGTTCTGACTATAGTTATCCATTAATCAACATTAAAAAAGCAGACGACTCATTCATTCTTAGATGGCTGTTTGTGGGATCTTGCTGTGCAAAGGTTAGCTGCCACATTTCCTGCACTACACCAGAGAATCTAAAACTACTCCATTGGCTGTAAAGTGAAACCTGAGGATGTGAAAAGTGTGTCACAAATACAAAGCTTTCTTTACCAAATGCTTTCTCTCAGGTCTCTTTTTAACAAGCGTAGTGATTTCATTATATTTTTTATGATGTTTCTTTTTTCCAGCTGGACTTACTGGGCTTTAACAGCAGAACAGTAAATCTCTTAATTGCTGCTCTGTTGGCTCTAAGATCCTGCAGAAATTCCTGATCTCAATCAGGAGAACACGGAACCAAGAGCAGATTCAAGAGGAACCCAAGTGAGCAGAGAATAGGACAGATCCATTTTCCGAATTAGTAAACTAAGATGTTTATCAAGATGCTGGAATGTGGAACATTTTTCCATTTCAGAATCTACTGTCCTTATCAAACACTTCCAGGTCAAACACAACCCAGGTCAGGCATGGAGTGAAGCTCCCCTCTATCCTGTCCAAAGCACTCACCATCACCTCAGTCTCATACATCCATTTCCCACACCACATTCACTGCTTTCTGAGGGCGAAAGGGTGTCAATTCTGTGCCAAATCAGACTCGATGGGCCGAATGGCCTCTTTCTGTAACGTTGGGTTTCTACGATTCATTACAGTGGTAGCACTGCATTATAGTTCACGCAGGGAGGCCAGGTTAGAACATAGAACATAGAACAGTACAGTCCAGGTTGCTGTGGGAAACGGAACTTTTCCATGCATGTTGTAGCCTGGAGCTGTGGCTGGTCTTGGTCGAATCAGTATTCTTTCCATCACAGGGCTGACCAACGCTCTCAGCACCTGCACGTTGTGGAAGTCGATACTCAACCTTTTTGGCCACGTTATGAATGGACCAAGAAAGGGCCGAGGTCGAGGCAGGAGAGTGACACGAGGTGAATCAGAGTCCTGGGGTGGGACTCAAACCCGGAGCTCCTGGTTCAGAGGCAGGGGTGCTACCCACTGCACCACAAAGACCTGCTTATTCTGCACTAGTTTAATGTGGTGTTGTGCATTGGGCTACAAAGCACTAGGCTACTGTGTTACCCTAGTTCACATCAGAAAAGAACATTTCAAAACTAAAGAGGAATCATCGAAATAAGAAGACAGCATTTTTATGCCCCCTTTTATAGCCACAAAGCACCCTGTGCACGGTCAAGCCTTAAGTGTGGGCGTGCACTCTCAGTATGAACTACCTCAGACTGAACTACAGCCGTCAGCACACATACATAGAACATAGAACATAGAAAGCCACAGCACAAACAGGCCCTTCGGCCCACAAGTTGCGCCGATCACATCCCCACCTCTAGGCCTATCTATAGCCCTCAATCCCATTAAATCCCATGTACTCATCCAGAAGTCTCTTAAAAGACCCCAACGAGTTTGCCTCCACCGCCACCGACGTCAGCCGATTCCACTCACCCACCACCCTCTGAGTGAAAAACTTACCCCTGACATCTCCTCTGTACCTACCCCCCAGCACCTTAAACCTGTGTCCTCTCGTAGCAACCATTTCAGCCCTTGGAAATAGCCTCTGAGAGTCTATCCTATCCAGACCTCTCAACATCTTGTAAACCTCTATCAGGTCACCTCTCATCCTTCGTCTCTCCAGGGAGAAGAGACCAAGCTCCCTCAACCTATCCTCATAAGGCATGCCCCCCAATCCAGGCAACATCCTTGTAAATCTCCTCTGCACTCTTTCAATGGCTTCAACATCTTTCCTGTAATGAGGTGACCAGAACTGCGCGCAGTACTCCAAGTGGGGTCTAACCAGGGTCCTATAAAGCTGCAGCATTATCTCCCGACTCCTAAACTCAATCCCTCGATTAATGAAGGCCAGTACGCCGTACGCCTTCTTGACTGCATCCTCCACCTGCGAGGCCGATTTAAGAGTCCTATGGACCCGGACCCCAAGGTCCTTCTGATCATCTACACTGCTAAGAATGGTACCCTTCATATTATACTGCTGCTTCATCCCATTGGATCTGCCAAAATGGATCACCACACACTTATCCGGGTTGAAGTCCATCTGCCACTTCTCCGCCCAGTCTTGCATTCTATCTATGTCTCGCTGCAACTTCTGACATCCCTCCAAACTATCCACAACACCACCTACCTTGGTGTCATCAGCAAACTTACCAACCCATCCCTCCACTTCCTCATCCAGGTCATTTATGAAAATGACAAACAGCAAGGGTCCCAGAACAGATCCCTGGGGCACTCCACTGGTCACTGACCTCCATGCAGAGAAAGACCCCTCCACAGCCACTCTCTGCCTTCTGCAGGCAAGCCAGTTCTGGATCCACAAGGCAACAGCCCCTTGGATCCCATGCCCTCTCACTTTCTCAAGAAGTCTTGCATGGGGGACCTTATCGAACGCCTTGCTGAAGTCCATATAGACCACATCCACCGCTCTTCCTTCGTCAATGTGTTTGGTCACATTTTCAAAGAACTCAACCAAGTTCAATGAACTTGTGCTGGATTCAGCCCTGGGAGGGCAGTGCCCTCACCTCCTACATTAATCCACAGTGGCACAGTGGTTAGCACTGCTGTCTCACAGTGCCAGGTTCAACTCCCGGCTTGGGTCACTGTCTGTGTGGAGTTTGCACATTCTCCTCGTGTCTGCGTGGGCTTCCTCCGGGTGCTCCGGTTTCCTCCCACAGTCCAAAGATGTGCTGGTTAGGTGCAATGGTCATGCTAAATTCTCCCTGTGTACCCGAACAGGCGCCGGAGTGTGGCGACGAGGGGATTTTCACAGTAACTACATTGCAGTGTTAATGTAAGACTACTTGTGACTAATAAATAAACTTTAAACAAATAAACTTTATCCCGCATGGACACAATGCACATTCCTGTCTCAGACTCACAATCCACTGCAGCTTTATCAAGCCTACACAGGAGAGTGGCCAGCTTGAAACTCAGCCCTGTTGTCACCATCGCTGTGAGCAACGTGGTGGAGAAGTCAGAGAGAATCAGTTTCGAGCCCCCAGCCCTGCTCATCCTCCCCCATCGATATAAAATCATCCAATCTGAAGTTTAACACCTGGCTTGGCACATGAACAAACAACAGCAAACTTTGGCTGTGAACCATTATTCACCTTCATTAACAGAGTCACAGAGTAGCCATGTCCGTGTGTTAATGTCTAAATGAACATTGCACTGTGGTGTTACCACTGATACCCTTGTGTCAACCCAACAGCCTGGTTGCCTGCAGCTGCCACCCATTCATGTTCCAACCTTCCAGAAGTGCAAGTGAATTGAGGAAAATTAACATTTTCCCGACCACCAGGAGCTCAGCAACATCCCTCGCCATTGCCTGAAGTCACACGTGTCCTTTTCAACTCACACATTCAACACCTGACAATCCTGGTGACTTCGGGAAAGCTGAATGGAGTGAACAGGAAGTCACAAACAAACACCCTGTGAAAGACCCAACACTGAAGATATCTGGCTTTAATCTTCTGTACGATAATGGGTAAGCTTAAATCACACCAACATAAACCAGGCCAGAAGCGGGATGCTCGATTCGTAAGAACTCCCCAGCGTGCAACTAGATCAGACTTTCGAACACAACCCAATGCAAGATCCACAAATCCCAAGGAGGTGTCACAGTGTCACACTGCACTGATCATCATTAAAATAAAAGCAAATCACTGCAGTTGCTGGCAATCTGAATAAAAACAGCAGTCTGGTGGAGAGAGAAACAGTTAACATCTGGAGAAGAGTCATACTGACTTGAAACGTTAACTCTCTCCGCACGGATGCTGCTGGAGCTGTTGATTTTTCCAGCATTTTATGTTCGTAGTCCTCCTTATAAGTTCATAAATTCATAAGATATAGGAGCAGAATTAGGCCATTCGGCCCATCGAGTCCGCTCTGCCATTCGATCATGGCTGAAAAGTTCCTCATCCCATTTTCCTGCCTTCCCCCCATAACCCTTCAACCCCATTACCAATTAAAAATCTGTCCAACTCCTGCTTAAATTTACTCACTGTCCCAGCGTCCACCGCACTTGGGGGTAACGAATTTCACATTCACAATCCTTTGGGAGAAATAGTTTCTCCTCAACTCTATTTTAAATTTGCTACCTCTTATCCTCAGACTATGACCTCTCATTCCAGATCATTACTTGGTTTAATCAGCTGAATGAGTCGTTGCTCTGCATCTACACCAACACAAGAAAGGGAGAGAAGGGAGAATGCATCTCACCTATTGCACAATCATTTCCTGTGAATCCATCCTTGCAGACACACTTCCCATCAGTGCAGTGGCCTTGTTTGTTACAGTTGTTTGGACAGTCCTGGACACTACATTTGGGTCCTGAATAGCCTGTGTTGCAGACACATTTGCCATTGACGCACTTTCCTTGCTTGTTACAGTTATCAGGACAGGCCTGAATGCTACAAGAAGGCCCTGAATAGCCTGTGTTGCAGACACATTTGCCATTGACGCACTTTCCTTGCTTGTTACAGTTATCAGGACAGGCCTGAATGCTACAAGAAGGCCCTGAATAGCCTGTGTTGCAGACACATTTGCCATTGACGCACCTCCCTCGGTCATTACAGTTCTGGGGACAAGCCTTCACACCACAGTCAGGCCCAGTAAACCCTTTCTTGCAGACACACTTTCCTTTGACACAGTCCCCTTGGCCGTGACAGTTAGCGGGGCAATCTCGTAGGCCACAATCCTTTCCAGAGAAGCCTGCATTACAGATGCACTTCCCCTCGACGCAGCGCCCTTGGCCGTTGCAGCCACCAGGACAGTCTTCAACACCGCAGTCGAACCCAGAGTAGCCCTTGTTGCAGACACAGCGCCCGTCCACACACCTCCCGCGTCCTCTGCAGTCATCGGGACAAATTTCCTCGGTGCAGCCATATCCGGTGTACCCGGGGAAGCAGACACACTTTTCGTCGATGCAGCGCCCTTGGTCGTTGCAATCGTCGGGGCAGATCTCCTGGCTGCAGTCTTCGCCCGTGAAACCCTCACGGCACACGCACCGGCCAGCCACACAGTCCCCTTGTGGAGGGTGGCAGTTTGCTGGGCAGTTGGCCTTGGCACAGGTGGGCCCGCTCCAGCCCTCCTCACAAACACAGCCACAGGTGGAGGAGCTGAAAGTCCCATGGGCCCCACAGTCAATTGTATTCTTTGCACCTGGAAAGTGAGCAATTAAACAGTTAGTCCTGAAAGAAACATTAATCGTGCAGTAATCTCCTTAAAACACAAATGTTACAGAGGCAATGGCGTAGTAGTATTTTCACTGGACTCGCAATCCGGAAGTCTAGCGTAACTCTGGGGATCTGGATTTGAATTCCATTACAACAGATGGTGAAATCTGAATTCATCATTAAAAGCCTAATGGTGACCAGGAAATCAGGTTTACTCCTGTCCTTTAGGGAAGTCATAGAAGAATCCCTACAGTACAGGAGGATTACAGGCCCATCGAGTCTGCACCGACCACAATCCCACCCAGGCCCTATCCCCGTAACCCCACATCTTTAGCCTGATAATCCCCCTGATACTAAGGGGAAATTTAGCATGGCTTATCCACCTAACCCACACATCTTTAGACTATCTTCCTTACCTGGTCTGGTCTACATGTGATTCCAGAGCCACAGCAATATGATTGACTGTGAATTGCCCTCTGAAATAGCCTAGCAAGCCACTCAGTTCAAGGGCCATTAGGGATAGGTAATAAATGCCAGTCTTGCCAGCAAAGTGTCACATTGCATGAATGAATAAAGGAGAAAAAGATCACAGAATGATTACAGCACGGAAAGAGACTATTTGGCCCATTGTATCTGTGCAAGCCTTCTGTAAAAGCAGTTTGCCTAATGCCATCCCTCCACCTTATCCTGGCAGCCTCACAAATCTTTTCTCTTTAGATAATGATCCAGTTGCCCTTTGGAAACCTGCCTCCACCACACTCTCAGGCAGTATATCCCAAATCCAAACCATTCCCTGGGAGAAAGGTCTTTCCTCATTTCACCTTTGCTTCCTTTGCCAATGCCCCGAAATCTGTGGTTCTTGATCCTTCTGCCAAAGACCGTTTATACCCACCAACTCTGCCCAGACCCACCGGTGACTTGGAATACCTCTATCAAACCTTCTCTTCATCTTCGATTCTCTAATTGAACAGCCCCAGTTGATCAGAATTGATTTAAAATTGAGGTTGGCACAGTCAGCACTCTCCTGAAAACACAGTTCAGGACGCCAACCTTGTTGAGATAACACTGGACAATGAATCCAGATATTAAGGATAAGTGCCCTATCAAAGTCCAGGGGCAGTAATATTGGGTGTAAAATCAGCATTCCACCGAGGTAGGAATCTCACCTGGACATCTAGATTAAAATTAGCAGTGACAATGAATGGAAGGTCCTATTGAGTTCGGAATAATTGGGAATGTTGCTTTGGTTGTTGTTTTGTGGCTGGTTGAGTGGCTGACACATGGATTCCCATCACCATGCTGAAGACAAGCCGCTGGGAGACTGACTGTCCTTCAATAGAGGGTCAGTGTGTCTGATATCCAGTGTCCACCATCCTCCCTGCTCCACATGTACAGATGCTTCAGGAACTGACCAGTGAGTGAATGCCAAGTCTAAGGGATGGTGGCATTGTGGTACTGTGATGATACTTGACTAGTAATCCAGAGACCAGGGCCAATGCTCCAGAATCATGGAGCAGAATTTTATCCTCCCCCATCGGTGGGTTCATGGGGAGGATGGTGGGAAGGAGAGAAGGGTGGTGGGAAGGAGAGTAGGGTGGTGGGAAGGAGGGAAGGGTGGTGGGAGTGAGCATAACCCGCTGGTTTCCTGACTGCGCGGCCTCTGCTCTATTACACATTGGTGTGGGCGAGGTTTTGGCTGGCTGGCCCACCTCCCCCAATTGAGACTCTTATTGGGCCCAATTATGAACTGCTGAATGGCCTTTCCCTGCCCAACCTCCATTTTCAAGCTGGCAGGAGAGGGAAGTTGACAATAAACCGAGTTCAGGCCTCAAACATGGTGAGAGGAGGGTCATCATGTGTGTGTGTGTCTGGGGGTTGGGGGTGGGGGGGAAGGGGAGGCTCTTTTGACTTAGTTTGAGGGGACCGCTTGCAGTCCCAGTCCTGTCCACTGCAGCTTCAGGCGCTAGCGCACTGCTGGCCATTTCAATTGGCTGACGGTTCTCTGAGGTGCGACTTGCTCCCGGTGAGGGGCAGGAGTCCTGGCTCCAGCCAGTTTACACTTGCAGTGTGAAGTGACTGAGGGGCAGGCTGAATCAGATGGGGTGTGTTCTCCACCCATTCCATGGAAGGAAAACTCCCCCATCTGGAAAATTCTGGCCATGTGTTCAGGTCCCATGCACCACAATGCATGGCACCAACCTGGGGGAATTTAAATTCAATTCATGAATCAGGAACAAAATGTTTGTCTTGTGGATAATAATGAGAATTAAACTGCTGGATTGTTGTTAAAAACCCATTTGATTTATTAACACAGATCCTTACCTGGTCAGGCTTACATGTGACTCCTTTCCAACAGCTGCCTAATTGGTTAGAACTCCCACAGAAATTGCGGAGCGAGATACTCAGTTTATCAGAGAAAGAAGACTCTGCGGGGATAATTGGGGATTATTTTGGAGAAGGAGATTGTTAGGGATCATTAGGGGGATTGTTAGAGAGATGGGGGCTCAATAGAGGATCATTAGGGAAATTATCATAGAATCATAGAAACCCTACAGTGCAGAAGGAGGCCATTCGGCCCATCGAGTCTGCACCGACCACAATCCCACCCAGGCCCTACCCCCACATATTTTACCCACTAATCCCTCTAACCTACACATCCCAGGACTCTAAGGGGCAATCGTTTAACCTGGCCAATCAACCTAACCCGCACATCTTTGGACTGTGGGAGGAAACCGGAGCACCCGGAGGAAACCCACGCAGACACGAGGAGAATGTGCAAACTCCACACAGACAGTGACCCAAGCCGGGAATCGAACCCGGGACCCGTGAAGCAGCAGTGCTAACCACTGTGCTACCGTGCCGCCCACAGGGATCAATAGGGGATCATTGGGATATGGGGATCAATAGGGGAACCAATTATTTGGGATAATGGGATCAATAGTAGGTCGGATCATTAAGGGATCAATAGGGATCATTAAGGGAACAGTGAAGTATCACTAGATTGAAGGAGGTCATTAGGTGAAGGGTTAATGTTAGGTTTCGGAGGATTATTCGGGGATCATTGGAATGAAAGGCAGAAACCTCTGGAACTGGAATATTATGATGTGCCAGCCACTCTCCTTGCTGGACAACGCAAAACTCACTCAAATTACTCAACTGGGACTCCGAGGCTCGGTCTCCCAGATACTGCCCTTGAAATTACAGTTCAAAAAGTGTTCCTCAAGACGCACAGGACAAACAGTTAAAATGAGGGTCGATCCCTTAAAATGATTCTGTTTACACCTCAAGGACTGCAGTGGAACAAGAAGACAGCTCACCACCACCTTCTCAAGGGCAATTAGTGATGGGCAATAAATACTGGCCGTGAATTGTGAATGTGATGCTATCAGTTATTGTAAAAACTCACGGCACAGAATGAGGCCTTTCAGCCCATTGTGGCTGTGCTGAAAAAGTTCTCCCACTTCCCTACCTGCTCCTTTCCCTTTTCAAATGTGTATCTGATTCCCTCTCCCAGCTTCCACCAGCCTTTTAGCCAGTGTATTCCAGATCAAAGCAACTGGCTGCATTTTTTAAAGATCACCCTCTTTCGCCAGTTATCTTAAATCTTAGCTCTCTGATTGCCAACTGAATTTGAAACCATTCGTGCTAATTACTTCACAAGACGCCAAACGTTTTTGTCGCCTGTTCCTCTGTTTTGCAGCCAACTATGTGTCCCCTGCTGCAAAATGAAGCCACGGGTTTCTTTAATAAACCGAGGACTGAATAAAACCCTGCTGCTTTGTGGGAAGCGAGGAGCTCTCAGGTAGGAGAGTGCTTAAGCCAGGCTTTTACCCATCGATTGTCGGTCAATACCTTGCCTCGAGGTCCCTGTGACTGAATTGGAGCAATCCATTTATAAACCACCACCAATTTATTCATTCAGTCTTTGAGTTCATCTATATTGGAGAGAGTGCAGGAGAGGTTTACAAGAGTGGTTCCAGGGATGAAAAACCAGGGTTCCAGGGTTATGAGGACAGATTTGAGAGATTGGGACTGTTCTCCTTGGACGGAAGAAAGCTAAGAGGAGATTTGATAGAAATGTTCAAAATCATGAGGGGGCCAGACAGAGTTGGAAGGGAGAAACTGTTTCTGCTCGTAAAAGGAACAAGAATGAGAGGGAATGAACTTAAAGTAGTTTGCAAAAGATGCAAATGTGATGTGAGAAAAAGTGCTTTCACACAATGAGTGGTTGGGGTCTGGAATGCACTGCCTGGAGGTTTGATTGAGGCATTCAAGAGGATGTTAGATGATTATTTGAATAGAAACAATGTCAGGGGTAGGGGAAAAGGCAGCAGAATGGCAGAAGTTATGGTGCTCATTTGGAGAGCCAGTGCAATCACAATGGGCCGAATGGCCCGCTTTCTAGTGCCTATCGATGATAAATTGCCAGGTTGGATGGTAGCGAGTGACGTCCACTAACATTGTACTGAAGGTAGCATTCAGTTTCAGCCTGCCACTCAGTAGTACATCCTGTTAGCTGTCCATCGAATATTACTTTAGAAAACATTAATTCGGTAACTTCAGTCAAAGATTTCACAGTGCATTCTTTGACTTTTACAATTAGTAAGATTCAACCAGGATTCAACAAAACTCAACATAATGTAATCCCAGTGAACGTAATGTATCCCCAACAATGAACAATGGTTACTTAACCACCATCCCACGATTCCTCTCTCTCTATCTCTCTCTCACACCCTCACTCCATCACTGGGGGCAGCAAGAGTCCATTCGTCACCCTATTAGCACATCTGTTTGCCGAACTAACTGAATCAATTTTCATTTTTATTACATTTGTTTGAGAGATTTATGATGCGTGTTCTGGCATTCAGACTCCTGGGTTCCAGTGATTTTAAGAACATATGAATTAGGAGCAGGAGTAGGCCACTCGGCCCTGCTGCGCCATTCAATAAGATCCTTGCTGATCTGATTGTAACCTCCCACCAATCCCCGATAACCTTTCACCCCCTTGTTCATCAAGAATCTATCTCGCATTCCTTAAAAATATCCAGACTCTGATTCCACTGTCTTTTGAGGGAGAGAGTTCCAAAGACTCACTGCCCTTTGAGAGAAAAAACATTCACCGCCTCTCTGTCTGGTGAGGTGGTGGCACAGTGGTATTGTCTCTCCACTCGTAATCCAGCGGGTTCAAATCCTGCCATAGGCAGATGGTGAAATTTGAATTCAACAAAATAAATCTGGAATTAAAAGTCTAATGATGACTACACAACCACTGTTGTAAAAAACCTGTCCTAATAGGGTTCGCTGGGGAAGGAAATCCTTACCTGGCCCTACATGTGACTCCAGACTAACAGCAATGCAGTTGACTCTCAAATGCTGACTGAAATGGAAGGCACTTAGAGATCGGCAACAAATACTGGCCCAGCCAGCGACCTCCCACATCCCGTGAATGAAAATAAAGTGACCCATTATTTTTATTTTAAGTTCTTTTATCTATAATACACCTGACTTCTTTCTATTCCTGGTCAGGAGGGATATTGTTATACAGTGATTAAATCAATCAGGTTCTGTCTTTATTGCAATGGGGGATCTGGTACGTTTACCCAGATGGTGAACTGCAGTGACAATGGATCCGGGAACCAGCCAGTAGCCAGACTCACCACAACACGTATTGCTGGAGCACTGTCGACGCAGTGTGGCCACCAGCTTCTCGAGGCTCTCCAGCCGGCTCAGGAGGGCCTGGACGTCATCGCAGCCACACACCTGCGGAGGGATGTTGATCCTGTGGGTGAAGACGACCTGGTTGGTAGGGTCGACATCATGCTCAAAGCGCTTGTCGTCTCTGGCCTCATCCTGAGCCTCAAAGATGTGGGCCAGGGGTTTGGAGATGTTGGGCGAACAGGACTTGCAATGGGGCAGCTTGATGTTGTAGACGTGGTTGAAGGTGGTGGGGCGGCTGGAGGTGACGTTGGGCAGCAGCGCCCTCCTCTGGCGGATGGTCTTCACAAAGACGCCGCAGTTGCCTCTATCCAGGAACACGACGACAAAGAGGAGCAGGATCCTGAAGACAAGCCCCATCTCTGTAGCTGTACGGAGGGGTGGAAGGAGTCCAGTCTTGTGTAGGGCTTGGGTGTCAATAAGGAGAGCCGTTACAATGATCTCCGGACTTACACCACGATTCCTATAGGAAATAAATAACACAATTAACTGCGCGGATAATGGTCTCAGCCATGACTCATGGGTAACATTCCCATCTCTCACTCAGAAAATTGTCGGTTCAAATCCCACTCCAGGCATTGAGTAGAAAAGTTTAAATTTATCCTCACAATGCAGGGAGTGCTGCAGAGATGCTGTCTTTCAGAGGAGATGTTAAAATGAGGCCCTCTGAGGCCAAAAGGAGCCTCACTCAGGAGATGATGAGTCTCTGGAAATCTCTCCCTGAAAAGGCGGGGGAAGCAGAGTGTTTGAATGTTTTTAAGGCAGGGGTGGATAGATTCTGGGTAAAGTTTAACGTTTTTTTAAAAGTTTATTTATTAGTCACAAGCAAGGCTTACATTAACATTGCAATGAAGTTACTGTGAAAATCCCTTAGTCGCCACATTCTGGTGCCTGTTCGGGTCAATGCACCCTAACCAGCACGTCTTTCCGAATGGGGGAGGAACCTGGAGCAAGGGGGTGATAGGTCATCAGGAGTAAGCGGGATGCAGATTTGAGGTTACGATTAGATCAGCCATGATCTTATTAAATGACGAAGCGGGGTCTCAGTGGCCTCCTCCTGCTCTTTGTCTGTTCATATAAAAAATCCCATGGCATTATTGGAACAGCAGGGTTGGGGGTTCTCCCCAGTGTCCTGAGTTAATGTTTGTCCCACAACCAAGAGTTACCTAAATATAGATAATCAGGCCATAAAATAAAATAAAGGGTAATGGAAAGACGATATAAAGTAAAGGGTAAAATTCTTAAAGGGGCTGCAGAAGGACCTGGGTGTATCTGTGCATTGAAACTGGCAGGACAGGTGGAGAGAGCAGTTAATAAGGCATATAATATCCTAGGCTTTATTAATAGGGGCATAGAGGACAAGAACAAGGAGGTTATACTGAACTTATACAAGACACTAGTTGGACCTCAGCTGGAGTATTGTGTACAGTTCTGTGGGTCATGCTATCAGAAGGATGTGAACACATTGGAGAGAGTGCAGAAGAGGTTTACAAGAATGTTTCTAGGGATGAGAAACTTCAGGTATGAGGAGGTTGGGACTATTTTACTTGGAGTGAAGACTAAGAGGAGATTTGATAGCGATGTTCAAAATCATGGGGGATATGGACAGAGTAGACAGGGAGGAAGTGTTCCTGCTCGGAAAAGAATCGAGAATGAGAGGGCACAGATTTAGAATGATTTGTAAAAGAAGCAGTGAGTGTTTGGGGTCTGGAATGCACTGCCTAGAAGTGTGGTGGAGGAAGGTTCAATCGCGGCATCAAGAGGATATTTGATGAGTATTTGAATAGAAACAATAGGTGGGATTTCCAGCCATTCCCACCGGCCGACGGTGACCCCGACCACCACGGGTTCCCTGCCGCATGGAGGGTGCGAACAATGGGGAAACCCCATTGATAGTGGCGGGACGAGAAGATTCCACTGCCAGCCAATTGCGGGCTACCTCCGTCACCGCTGGGTGTGGTGTGGAAAATCCCACTCAATGTGCAGGGGTACAGGGTAAAGGCAGGGGAATGGTACTAAGCCATGATGCTTATTTGGTGCAGGCACGATAGACTGAGTGGCCTCCTTCTACACCGTAACAATTCTGTGATTGTGTGTTTGTGGTATCTTGCTGTGTGTAGATTCACTGCCCATTTTAACTACATTAGAACCCGTGACTGCACTCAAAGAGTACTTCATTAGTGTAAAATGATTTGGGACAGTTTGGAGTGCTACAAAAATGAAAATGTTTCTTCCAGGAGGTAAATTTTATTTGGCCAGAGGGAGCAGCCTATTAAACATGAACCGATGGGAAACCTCAGTAAAAGGTGCCTTGGTTTTACAAGCACAACCATGTCCTAAACAAGCCAACTCCAAAAGTCTGAATAGAGGAACATATAACCTAACATCAGCAAGGGAGAAGGGTTTTGAACCAAAAGAGGAGAATCTTCCAGCTCTCCGTCCTGTCTGGGAGTTGGAATGGCTGGTAATAGCTAACAGCCACACTCCAGCACTTCTCTGCAGGAAAGCTCATAGGACTCAAGGCAGCTGAGCTTGGGTGGCTGCCACTTACTGCTGGATCCCTCCTGGGAAACCATCAGGTCCGGCAGAGGTCAATATCCCCCCACCCCCACCCCACACCCTCACCCACCCACCCCTCAACCCCCAAGTCCCTGGCCGGGAGTGAGATAACATCTGCTCTGCATTGTCAAAGTGCAGCCTCTCGTAAACAGTCAAGGTTTCTGAGAGTGGAAAGTGTTGACCAAAGTTCACACCAGACTGAGTGAATTGAACAGAACTGGAATGACACCGAGACACAAGGAAATAGACAGATTCAATACCTGGTTTCAGAGGCAGTAACAACAAAATGCATTTACATATCACCTTTAATCATAGAATCATAGAATTCCTTCAGTGCAGAAGGAGGTCGTTCGGCCCATCGAGTCTACACCGACAACAATCCCACCCAGGCCCTATCCCCCGTAACCCCATGTATTTACCCTGCTAATCCCCCTGACACTGAGTGGCAATTTAACCTGGCCAATCCACCTAACCTGCACATCTTTGGACTGTGGGAGGAAACTGGAGCACCCGGAGGAAACCCACGCAGCCAATGTCATAAGACATCCCAGGTAAGGAACTTCACATGAGCATTACTAAACAGGATTTGACCCTGAGCCACATAACAAGATATTACAATAGGTGACCAAAATGCTCAGCTGTAGATTTTAAAGAACATTGTCAATGATGAAAGAGAGATGGAGAGTAGGGTTACCAATCCCTCCAGGATTGGCCTGGAATCTCCAGGGAGTGAAAATCAATTTTCAAGACTCTGCTGTATGCAAGCCTGGATATTAAAAAAGAGCTTCCTTTTTAAATTCTCTTTCAATATTTCTCTATAAAAATATTGAAAATGGGCTGGGCGGGAGATCCAGCTACCTCTCAGTAAGCATCATCCAATTGGGCAATGGTTATTTTTTGTGTTTCAGTTGGTGAAGGAAAGCAGTACGTTACAAGGATGGATGTGTTGGCCAACTAATGGCTGGATTGTGGGGATAAGTCATCTGTTGAAACCTCCAGGAATACATCTAATCGCAGTTGGCAACCTTAAGCTTATGAAGAGAATTTCAGAGCTTCAAGCCCGAGCAACTGAAGACATGGCTGCTCTTGTTTATTCCTTCATGGGATGCGGGTATCAATGACTGGGCCAGCATTTTTGCCCATCCCTCATTGTCCTTGAGAAGGTGGTGGTGAGCTGCCTTCTTGAGCCGCTACAGTTTATGTGGTGTAGGTACACCCACAGTGCAGTTCGGAAAAGAATTCCAAGGTTTTGTTAATGGTGGAATTGAAGGAGAGTAGATATCTTAGAGGGGTTACAGAAGATTGTAGGAGATTACAAAGATAGGAATAGGGTGAGCCCATAGAGGGATTTGAAAAGAGGAGGATTTCCTCAGCCAGGAGTCAGTGTAGGGCAGTGAGCTCAGGGGGTGATGGCTGGATGGAACTTGGTATGCCTTAGAAAGGAGAACAAAGAATTTGCATTTATATACAACCTATTACAGCCTCAGAATATCCCAAACATTTCATAGTTATTGACTTGATCGATAAAGATGTTTCCTAGCAGTTGAATCCAGAATGAGGAGTTATCAAAATATGATATCTCCTAAATCCAGTCGGGAATTCAGGGGAAACTTCTTTACCCAGAGTGGGGAGAGTGTGGAACTCACGACCACAAGGAGTGCCTGAGGTGAATGGCAGAGATATTTAAGAGGAAACTACAGAAATGTAAGAGGGGGAAAGGAATAGAAAACTATTGGTGGGAGTTTCTGCCCCCTCCCCTCTCCCCACCCGCCGTGTGTTTTCTGGTGATGAAGGCAGTTCTCCATTGGCCGGCAACCTTCCGGTCCCACCAATATCTATGGCATTTTGTGTGGCTTGCTCGTCCTGTCACTGGGGAATCCACTATGGAGGGGGTTTGCCTCCAGCAGGACTGGAAGATCTTGACGGCAGGAAGGGCAGTGAATCCTGGCCTGTGTTGACAGGGTGAAATGAAAAGGGGTGGGAGGAGGTTCATGGGAAGCAAAAACTCTTTCTGTCGCAAAAAGAAGCACAACGTAATGCCGTCCAAGTCCTTTTCAAGTGTAGTCATGATTATTTAAGAAAGGCGGCTGCCAGCTGACACACAGCAAGATCCCACAAACACGCAACTCTTTCTAGAGTGTTGAAATGTGGACACAGGAACACAGCTCAGGCCAACTGGGACTCTCCGCAGTCCTGGAGCAGCTGAAGACAACCTGTTGTCCTGCTATAGGTGAGTGTAGATCAGCGGCTTTCAAACTCAGTCACAATATTGAAACAGGAGAGAATTCCAGTGGAGAGACTGGGAATGGCAGGATTGTCATATAAGGAGAGATTGCTTTGACTGGGCCTGTATTCACAGGAGTTTGGAGGTGATCTTATTGAAATGTATAAAATTCTGACAGGGCTGGACAGACTGGATCAGGGATGTTGCTTCCTCTGGGGGTCTGAAACAAGTGGACACAATTTCAGGATATGGGGTAGGTCATTTAGGACTAAGATGAGGAGAAATGTCTTCACTCAGAGGAATTCTCTACCACAGAAAGCTAAGGTGGCCACGTTGCTGAATATATTTAAGAAGAAAATAGGTAGATTTCTAGATTCTAAAGATATCAAGGGAATGGGGAGAGCACTGGTGTTGAGATAGAGGATCTGCCATGATCACATTGAATGATGGAGTGAGCTCAAATGGCTGAATGGCCTATTGCTGTTCCTATCTTCTCTGTTTCTGACACGCAGCGTTTCCTTGTTGTTCCTCGGTCATGGAAAAGCTTTTGTGAATGGAGCAGTTTCAGCATCAGTCTGCAAAACCCACACATCCAATTCACTCAGAGAACTGAAATGTTAAACCATTCGTTTAAACAAGCAGCAATGGCAGACTCAGTGAGTTTGCATGTCAGTGTGAGTGTACAGTCGACAAGCTGACCTTTCTCTCCCTTCAAGGGCTCCTTTGTGCCCACTCACAGAGACAGAGGGGTCCCATTGAGCCTCAAGGATAAGGCCTCGATTGAAACAGGCGGCACCCGACACAGGATGATATTGTCAGGCAGGGCAACTTGTGAAAATCTAACATTACAAAGAAAGCTTCGCAGCAATTAGTGAGAGAAACACATAGCTTGCAGCCAGTTAACCTGATAGATTCAGGAGAGCACACCCTGTAGATAAATAAACAGTCCCAAATCCGGAGGAAAAAAAACGGTAATCCCATTCATTCGCCAACTTTTCACCTTCAAACTTTTCCAAAATCAAAATCTCATATTTAGCTGTTCCTTTTTGTCACATTCATTGGGTTAGGAGCCTCTGGGCCCCATGTGTTCACTACAAGCAGGAGGGCACCCCTTTAACTCATCAACTAAGAGTGACTCCATTCCCAATGCATCCCAGGAACTCTGAGTAGTGACTGACTGTTAAACTCTGGAAAATACCTGAAGAAGTCATGCAGATGCAAAATGTGAACAAAATGTGTTTCTTTCTCCACAGATGCTGTAACACTTGCTGAGTTTTTCCAGCATTTTATGATTTTATTTCCAGAGGATACAGCCCCAACTTCCTCAATATTTCCTCACAGGACAGTCCTGTCATCCTAGGGCTCTTCGGCAAGTATATCCTTTCTTTGGTAAGGGGACCAAAACAGTATACAATACTCCAGGTTCAGTCTCATTGAGGCTCCCAACAATTGAAGCAAGACTCCTGTACTATATCGTGTACATGTACTCCTGTACTGTATAGTGTACATGTACTCCTGTACTATATCGTCTACCAGCTTCTGACTACTGTGGTGACATGAGCAGGTCACAGGCTGGGATTTCTGCGAAAAGCAACTCACCTCCTGACTCCTCGACCATCTACAAGGCACAAGTCAGAAGTTTAATAAAATACTTTACTTCGCCTGGATGGGGTGCAGCTCCAACAACTCAAGAAGCTCGACACCATCCAGGACAAAGTAGCCCACTTGATTGGCACTCCATTTGCCACCTTCAAGATTCACTCCCTCCACCACCGATAAACAGTGGCAGCCGTGTGTACCAGCTACAAGATGCACTGCAGGAACTCATTAAGGTTCCTTAGGCAGCATCTTCCAAACCCACGACCACTACCATCTAGAAGGACAGGGCAGCAGACACCTGGGAATACCACCACCTGGAGGTTCCCTTCCAAGCCATTCACCAGATCTCAATGAACGGTGGAGCAAACTCGATGGGCAAAATGGCCTACTGCTCCCACGTCTTCTGGTCTTATTGTTACCATACTGACTTGGAAATACATCACCTTTTCTTCACTGTTGCTGGGTCAAAATCCTGGAACTCCCTCCCTAACAGCATTGTGGGTGTACCTACACCAGGTGAACTGCAAGAAGGCAGCTCAGCACTACCTTCACAAGGGCAATAAATGCTGGCCTAGCCAGTGACATCCTGTGAAAGAATTTTAAAAAGTACTCAGATCCTTTTGAGATAAAGGCACTGTTTCTTTTTCTCTGTGACCAAGTCTTTAGACAGTTGTTGCAATGTCTCCTTATGTGGCTCAGTGTCAAGTTTCTGTGAAGCACTTTGAGTTGTTAAAATTGTTATATAAATGCAGGTTGTCGTGAAAATGGAAACAGGAGGAGGTCCTTCAGCCCCTCAAGCTTGTTCCTATATTCTATTAGATTGTAGCTGATCTTCACCCTAACTCTATTTACCCACCTTTGCTCCATACCCCTTTATACTCTTAATGCAATGCTAATCGACCAATCCCAGACATGAAGGCTCCTGTTGGGAGACAGGGCTCCGCATTTCCCCTACTGTTGAAGTGCAACTCACTTTAAGGTTAATAAATGCTGCTTGTTCCAGATTCCCCATCACAGGAAACAGTGTCTATCCTTTTGGATCCTCCCAAACACCTTGATCAGCCGAAGGGTCATATTGGACTCAAAATAATAACTTTCTCTCTCCTCAGATGCTGCCAGATCGGTTGAGTTTATCCAGCATTTTCCGTTTTTATTTCAGATCTCCAGCATCCGCAGTAGTTTGCTTCTACCACCTCGATCAGGTCACTCCTCAATCTTGGAAACACAGGGGGAGCACTAGCCAGGTTTATTGTCCCCTGTGGGACAGTGCCCTGGAGGTGAGCACAGGAATGAGTTACTCCGGCTAAGATCTGACCAGAGCTCGGAATGCAGCGTAACTACTTTCCTTTTCTCTCTGCCTGCCTTGAGATTACTGCCAACTGTACTGCCTGTTAATCTTTCCAGATGCCTTTTGTACCTGACCAGTAGCTGTTACTGAGCTGCGCACATGGACAAGGCTTTTTCCCAGTTCCTCTGTCTGTCACCTTGAATGAAATATTCCAATCTGTCTCTTGGATGCACGGGGGAATGATCTCACGCCTGGACAAGTGAGGATGAGGTAATGTTATGCGGTTGATAAAAAAACCCATAAATTCTTGGTTTAAACTGTTTGACTCTCCAAACACTTCCAGGCATCCCTCGCACTGCAAGCGATGCCTGGCTCGAGATTTCTATTGCCAATATTTCTCGGTATTTGTTGACTTTCCTATGATGCAGTAAAAGGGGTTTTTTTGGGTAGTGGTGAGAGCTTCCTGATGGTGCACCAGGCCTTTCCAGCAGGCCATTCAGCCCAGTTGTTCTGTGCTGGTATTTATACTCAATTCGTGCCATCATCTTCCTCTCATCCTATCTGTTCTATTCCTGTCTCCCTCAAATAGTTTATTCAAATTTCTCTCTTGTGTGCCTCCGTTTAGAGACTCCTGATCTACAGACAGAGATGTGGAATGACATAATTTTATGATGACGCATTGAAGTTTGTTTCCGTAAGGGACAGTGTTTCATTTCCACGAGAAAGGGATCTTTAGTCAGACAGGAAAGTGGGACACTTGGGACTGTGAATTATTCCATGGCTGCTGTCTTTCCCCCACCTTCGTACTCAACTGACAGGCAAAAGGGTCAAAAGTGTGGGCGGGGCCGGGGTGGGGGGGGGGGGGGTGGCCTAATATTATGGGATGAGGATATGTGGGAGTCTTTGCGGAGATATATAGCAAACAGATGCACTGACTTCTCAGCAGGCTGTCAACTGTGGGACGCTGCTCATAACTACGTGCTGGGGCTGGAGGAAATAATCTCAATGGACTGGCTCCTGGCACTTTGCAGATGTGTTTAATTACCATGCTCACTTCGAGCCGAGCTGTCCTGCCTGGCCTCTGCTCCTGCAGTTGTGCCCAGAAACATTATGTATCAACATACTTTCCATTCCTGCCTCTCCGGCTGTTCCAGCATCCTCCAAGTATGTTAAAGCTGGCTGGTGCTACGAGTAGCAGTCTCTGGATTGGTCACATGGCTTTAGCTTTGGGGATTAGGGGAGGAAACCTTTCATTACAGACTTTTCACACAATCATTCCTTCTCACACACAGGCCTTAGCTCCGGATTTGTTCTACTTAGAGAGAATTAATTTAATGGAGGACAATTTAGAAAATCTGTTCCTGTTCAAAATGATCCCGCGAGATCATTTGGGTTTGACACCTATCAATCAATCAACAGGTTCACTGTTTACAAATAAGGGGTCACCCATTTAAAATGGAGATGAGGTGAAATATTTTCACTCAAGGGTGGTCTTTCCAACTCTTTTTCAGCCTCCTTGTGATGGATTTTCTGGTGATGAAGGTGGCTCTCAAAATAATTTGTGAAATTACATGAGGTGTATGTCTCTTTAAGTGGTTTTTCTGTCCTCACCCTTGTCGGACACGTAGGCAACGGTACTGGGCAGTGGCCAGACAAGCAAAAGAAACGAACAGTCCAATATTAAACCAGACCTTGGTGACACTGGAGCATGGAGAAGATTGGAACTTGTGGTTGGCTCCAGTTTGGGATGTTTAAAAAGGACGGTTGGCAGCTGTGACGTTTCTGCATCTCGGCCCTGAGGTCAAGAGAGTTGTGAAGCTGGAATCGTCACCCGAGACTGAGCTCAGCCAACAGAGCAGTGTGGGAATCCTGGAGGATGTGAGGCACAGATTGGCACTAGTGATACTGGGGCTGGAGTGGCGGCCTCATTGAGATCTGAAAGATTGAAGGAGTTAGATGGAGAGAGAGAGAACGAAACTATTTCCTCTGGTGTGGGAGCACAGAAAAAAGAAATATGATCTTACAATTAGACATGGTCTGGTGTTGAGCTTCTTGAGTGTTGTTGGAGCTGCACCGATCCAGGCAAGTGGAGAGTATTCCATCGCACTCCTGACTTGTGCCTTGTAGATGGTGGAAGACTTGGGAGGGGGGGGGTGGTGCGGCCGAGGTTGCGTTAGCAGTGTTCCTAGCCTCTGACATGTTCTGGTACCACAATATTTATATGGCTGATCCAGTTCAGTTTCTAGTCAACACCCCAGGATCTTTTTAGTGGGGGATTCATCAGTGATAATGCCATTGAATGTCAAGGAGTGATGTTTCAATTCTCTCTTGTTGAAAATGGTCATGATGTTTTGTACTGTGTGGCCCGAATATTACTTGCCACGTGTCAGTCTAAGCCTGGATATTGTCCAGGTCTTGCTGCATTTGGAAATCATAGAAATCATAGAAACCCTACAGTGCAGAAGGAGGCCATTCGGCCCATCGAGTCTGCACCGACCACAATCCCACCCAGGCCCTACCCCCACATATTTACCTGCTAATCCCTCTAACCTACGCATCTCAGGACTCTAAGGGGCAATTTTAACCTGGCCATTCAACCTAACCCGCACATCTTTGGACTGTGGGAGGAAACCGGAGCACCCAGAGGAAACCCACGCAGACACGAGGAGAATGTGCAAACTCCATACAGACAGTGACCCGAGCCGGGAATCGAACCCGGGACCCTGGAGCTGTGAAGCAGCAGTGCTAACCACTGTGCTACCGTGCCGCCAAAATGGACTGCTTCAGTTTATCTCCATCAGATGATCAACAGCTTGATCAAAAAGGTAGACTTTAAGGAGCATATTAAAGGAGGAGGGAGAGACAGAGAGGTGTTGGGAGGGAATTTGGAGCTTCTGGCCTCGGCAACTAAAGGCATGGCTACAAATGGTGGAAAAGTGGAAATTGGGTGTGTTCAAGAGGAGGAAGGCAGATTGCTGGAGGATTGTAGAGTTGGAGGAAAATACAGAGCTGAGGAAGTTTGAGGATAAGGCCACAAAGGTAGGTTTTAAAGATTATTTTAAAAGTTGAGAATGCGAGAGAAGCAGAGCTGTTGGGATGGAATTATAGAGCTAAGTCCTAAAAAGAAGAAAAGAATAAAGACCAATGAGCAATCAAAGTGTAGCCCAAATTCCATCCACACCACAGCTGTACTCCAATGTTGCTGCCTCTGTGGATCTGGCTGGCTCATCTGTCCATTTTTATCACTAAACTCTCTTCATGCTCACTGGAAAGTAAGAATTTGATTGAAGTTTCCCATAGAAACAGATGGATAAACAGGGAGCTAAACAGCTCCAAAAGAGAGTTCTGGTTTTTATGTCTTTTATTGGCTGTATACCATCACCGTGTTTACAAGTCCCCAAAGCAAGAGCTGAAATGTGGATATGTGGTCTGTACATTACCTCCCTGTGGACAGTAACACAGAGAGCTGAGATATGTATGATACTCCCTCCACAGAGCCATGTGTTAGAGATCCATTCAACTGCACCATTGCCTCCGTGTCCAATTCTCTCTGGTTATTTCAGTAATCCTTGTTGCATGAGATGTTCTTGGTTATAAATCCAGCTATTTTGGGTTGGGAGGGGGGTGGTGGGGTGGAGGTGGTGGTGGATGGTGCAGTGTTGCTGTCTGGAGTCACACTCAAGGTCGAATATGCCCAGCCCATACCATGTGGCAAACGTCATTAACAATCTGCTACCCAAATTCCAAACTTGTACCAATTTTCATTCACCGATCAGCTGTGCCCACTGACCTACACAAATTCCTCAACCAGCAATTAAAATTCCCATCCTTGCGCTGTTTTATTTTTCCTTTACTCTTTCACAGGATGTGGGCAGCGTTGGCTGAGCCAGCATTTGCTGCCCATTCTAATTGCCCTTGAATGGCTACCCATTTCAGAGGGCAGTTAAGTGTCAACCGCATAGCTGTGGGTCTGGAGTCACATATAGGTCAGGCCAGGTAAGGGTGTCTTTCTCTGAAGGGAATTAGTAACCATGTGGTTCTTATGACAATCAATGATTCATGGTCACCATTACTGAGAACTGCTTTATATTCCAGATTTTACTAATGAAATTTAAATTCCACCAGCTGCAATGGTAGGATTTAAACCCTTGTCCTGAGCATTAGTCTGGTTCTCTGGACCTATCAGTCCAAATACATTTCCTCTGTGTCACCACCTCCCTCTGTAGTTTCACCCCCTTTAATCTCCTCCAGCTCTACAATCCTATGAGGTTTGTGTGTTCCTTCAATTCTGGTCTCTTAGGCAACCCAATTTACACTGCTCCACTATTGCCTCCAGTTGCCCCAAGCCCTAAGCTCTGAATTCCCACCCTAACACCTCTCTGCCTCACATCCTCTCCACCTTTAAGATGCTCCTTAAAACTGGCCTCTTTGGCCAAGTTTTGTTCACCTCTCCTATTCTCTCCTTCTGTACGTGGGTGTGAACCTTTGTCTGATTTATGTTCCTATGAAGCACCATGGATGGATTTAATAGATTGAAGAGGCTTTATAAATATAAATAGCTGTTACATTACACACCTGATATCTGAGTCCACTGAAGAATTATAATGGGCGACCAATTTAATGTCGACTGATGTGTGTCTCTGACACATCCAATCCCGTATGATTGTTAGCACTCAATGAGTTCCATGTGTAGCCTGCTCTGAATTACAAAGACCAGTCCATGTGAATGATGTGATTAGTGAGTAACTGGCTCCATGTCAGTTTGGAAGACTCCAAAGCAGGCAGCAAAACAAAAAAAATTTCTACAAAAATACAAACTAGAAATTCTGGAAATCTGAAAGGAAAGCAGTGGATTCCAGAAATACCTGAAGAGGAACAATTGGATTATTAATTCTCTGGTTCTCTCCATCCTTCATCAGAGCTGAATTTGGAATGATAAACATTTGGGTCAGTGAGGTAAAATGGAGAGAAGGAAAATGGAAGGAGAGAGAGTGGAAGAATAAATTGATGCACCAATTAGATAAAGGGATAAATGGATTGAATGAATGTTTCAGATGGTCCAATATTTATTTTATTTTTTTAATGGGATTCACTGGCTAGATGGCATTTGTTACCCCTCCCTAGTCGCCCTTGAGAAGGTGGTGGTGAGCTGCCTTCTTGAATCGCTGCAGTCCCTGAAGTGTAGGTGCATCCACAGTGCTGTTAGGGAGGGAATTCCAGGATTTTGACCCAGTGACATTGAAGGAACGGCGATATATTTCCAAGTCAGGATGGTGAGTGACTTGGCGGGGAATCTCCAGTGGTGGTGGTGTTCCCATATGTCTGCCACTCTTGTCCGAGATGGTAGAAGTTGCAGGTTTGGAATCTGCTGCCGAAGGAGATATTGCACTGATTAAATGCATGGGCCAATTGAGCAAGGCTGGAGACCCAGTGGGGAGCTGCACTAATGGGGAGAACTGGCTGATGGAGCAGTGGTGCGGAGATGCCGGCGTTGGACTGGGGTAAACACAGTAAGAATTTTAACGACACCAGGTTAAAGTCCAACAGGTTTATTTGGTAGCAAATACCAGTAGCTTTCGGAGCGCTGCTCCTTCGTCAGATGGAGTGGAAATCTGCTCTCAAACAGGGCACAGAGACACAAAATCAAGTTACAGAATACTGATTAGAATGTGAATCCCAACAGCCAACCAGGTCTTAAAGATACAGACAATGTGGGTGGAGGGAGCATTAAGCACAGGTTAAAGTCCTTGCAGAACTTGCAGAATCTCACTGGCTGTCCTGTCTGGAGACAATACACATCTCTTTAACCTGTGCTTAATGCTCCCTCCACTCACATTGTCTGTATCTTTAAGACCTGGTTGGTTGTAGAGATTCACATTCTAATTAGTATTCTGTAACTTGATTTTGTGTCTCTGTGCCCTGTTTGAGAGCACATTTCCACTCCATCTGACGAAGGAGCAGCGCTCCGAAAGCTAATGGTATTTGCTACCAAATAAACCTGTTGGACTTTAACCTGGTGTTGTTAAACCTCTTACTGTGATGGAGCAGTGCCATAGCCCAATCTCCTTTCCAGGTTCCTTTCAAATATAGCTCACTGTTTGGAAGTTACAAGAGTACAGTGAGGTAGGGTTCTCTCCATCCTATCCCAACACAGTACTCACTTGTCAGCTACACCCGTTACCCAATTCTGACTGACATGCTTGCCCCATTACTGGGCCTGAGTGGTATCTCAGTTGGAAGGTTGACCCTCCAGATCTAGACTGCCACTGGTTTGTGCCAATTGGCCAGGAGTTTTGTGATGGGGAATTCAATTCAGTAGTAGCTGGCCTGAGAATATCCAGAAATTTCTGACAGCTGGCACAGAAAGGAGACTCTCATCATGCTGGGCCTGGACTGATATTGCAGTTTGTTAAGATTTTCTAAACTTTACCTCATTTATAATCATCTCTGGTTGAGTGGAGATGTGGCATGTAGTTATGATAGATTTGTAATCCTTCTCAGTGAGCTCAATGCTTGAAACTGAAGTCACCTTATTCATTGGAAAGCTGACTGGGTGACGTGTTTCCCAGTTTTGAGGCTAAGTTTAATTTTTTATGAACTTTGTAAAATGTAGTTTGCTCTGGAGTTTCTCATGGGATATGGGCCTGCTCCTTGGTTGATGCCTCTGTGAATAGTAAAGAGATAGCGAGGCCAAACTGGTGTCACCCTAAGCTCAGTGAGTGGCATTCTCACCTCTGAGTCAGGAAGAGGAGATAAATAAACTTTATGAGGTTATTAGTCACAGGTAAGGCTTACATTAACACGGCAATGAAGCTACTGTTAAATTCCCCTGGTCGCCACATTCCGGCACCTGTTCAGGTCAATGCACCTAACCAGCACGTCTTTCATACTGGGAGGAAACTGGAGCACCCGGAGGAAACCCACGCAGCCATGGGAAGAACATGCAAACTCCACACAGACAGTGACCCAAGCTTGGAATCGAACCTGGGTCCCTGGCGCTGTGAGGCAGCAGTGCTAACCACTGTGCCACCGTGCTGTTGTTTGTTACAAGAGACACTTGGGGAGTGGTGACTTGGATGTGCACAAGTCATTGAAGGTGGGTGGACAGGTTGAGAAAGTGGTTTGGAAAGTGTACAGGATACCAGAATTTATAAATAAGAACACTTGTAGAGTACAAACACAAGGCAATTCTGTCAAAGTTATATAAAACATGGTTTGGCCTCAGCTAGAATATTGGCTGGGATTTTCCAGTCCCAATCTGGTGGGACACACCATGAGGGATGTGACAACCTGTCAAAAGTCCACTGATAGCGGGTGGGGCTGGAAAATCCCAGCCAATGCTTCCAATTCTGGGTGCCAAGCCTTAGGAAGCATTAGTGTGTAGAGTAGATTCACGAGAATAGTTCCAGAGATGAGAGACTTCAGTTATGTCAATTGATTGGGGCTGTTCTCCTTGGAGTAGAAATTTGATAGAGGTACTCAAAATCATCAGGGGTCTGGACAAAGTAGGAAGGGAGAAACTGTTCCCATTGGTGGAAGGACCAAGAACAAGACAACACAGATTTAAGGTGGTTGACAAAAGGCGACATGAGGAAAATCTCTTTTTGACACAGCGCGTAGTTAGGGTCAGGAATGCACTGCCTGAGAGACTGGTGGAGGCAGATCAAATGGAACTTTCAGAAAAGAACAGATTCACACTTGAAAGGAAAATAAATGTAGGGGAAAAATCCAGGGGTTGGAACTAGCTAAGTTGTTCTTCCAGAGGGCTGGCCCAGATACAATGGGCCAAATGGTCTCCTTCTGGATTGTAACTATTCCATAATTCTAAGGAGAACAGTCCTAGCTTTTCCAACCTCTCCTCAGAACTGTAGCTCCTCACCCCTGGTAACATCCTGGTAAAACTCCTCTGTCCCTTTTTAAAGCCTTGACATCTGCCCTGAAGCCTGGTTATTATCCACAGAACTCCACCTGATAGATTTGAGGGAATCTGTGTTGTCATCTCTCATGAACAATGTTATCACTTGAAATAAGAACAGAAAATGCTGGATAAACTCAGCAGGTCTGGCGGCATCTGTGGAGAGAGAATCAGAATTAAGATTCTGAGTCAGTATAACTCTTCATCAGAGTATAGAGAGGAAAAAAAAAGGATTTTATGTTGTTTGAGGGGGTGGAACAGGTGGAGCCATTTAGAAGGTAAGGGTGCTCGGAGAAATTTGAGCGATTATTATTTTGTGTGCTCAATCCTTGTATTTATTTCTAAGATAAGCACTTATGTAAAGATGAGACGTGAAGGCTCAGTTAGGGCACTTGAGAGTTACAAGTCAGCCAGGAAGGACCTAAAGAAAGAGTTAAGAAGAGGCAGGAGGGGACATGAGAAGTCTTTGGCAGGTAGGATCAAGGAAAACCCTAAAGCTTTCTATAGGTATGTCAGGAGTAAGAGAATGACTAGGGTAAGATTAGGGCCAGTCAAGGACAGTAGTGGGAAGTTGTGCGTGGAGTCTGAAGAGATAGGAGAGGCACTAAATGAATATTTTTTGTCGGTATTCACATTGGAGAGGGACAGTGTTGTTGAGGGGAGTACTGAGATGCAGGCTGTTGGACTGGATGGGATTGATGTTCATAAGGAGGAGGTGTTAGCAATTCTGGAAAGGGTAAAAATAGATAAGTCCCCTGGGCTGGATGGGATTTATCCTAGGATTCTCTGGGAGGCTAGAGAGGAGATTGCAGAGCCTTTGGCTTTGATCTTTGGGTCTTCATTGTCTACAGGAACAGTGCCAGAAGACTGGAGGATAGCAAATGTTGTCCCCTTGTTCAAGAAGGGGAGTAGGGACAACCCTGGTAATTATAGACCCGTGAGCCTTACTTCTGTTGTGGGCAAAGTTTTGGAAAGGATTATAAGAGATAGGATTTATAATCACCTCGAAAGGAATAATTTGATTAGGGATAGTCAGCACGGTTTTGTGAAGGGTAGGTCGTGCCTCACAAACCTTATTGAGTTCTTTGAGAAGGTGACCAAAGAGGTGGATGAGGGTAAAGCTGTTGATGTGGTGTATATGGATTTCAGCAAAGCGTTTTATAAGGTTCTCCATGGTAAGCTTTTGCAGAAAATATGGACACATGGGATTGAGGGTGATTTAGCGGTTTGGATCAGGAATTGGCTAGCTGTAAGAAAACAGAGGGTGGTGGTTGATGGGAAATGTTCATCCTGGAGTTCAGTTACTAGTGGTGTACCGCAAGGATTTGTTTTGGGGCCACTGCTGTTTGTCATTTTTATTAATGACCTGGATGAGGGTGTGGAAGGATGGATTAGTAAATTTGCGGATGACACTAAAGTTGATGGAGTTGTAGACAGTACGGAGGGAAGTGGCAGGTTACAGAGGGACATAGATAAGCTGCAGAGCTGGGCTGAGAGGTGGCAAATGGAGTTTAATGCGGAAAAGTGTGAGGTGATTCACTTTGGAAGGAGTAACAGGAATACAGAGTACTGGGCTAATGGTAAGATACTTGGTAGTGTGGATGAATAGAGGGATCTGGGTGTCCATGTGCATAGATCCCTGAAAGTTGGCACCCAGGTTGATAGGGTTGTTAAGAAGGCGTACGGTGTGTTAGCTTTCATTGGTAGAGGGATTGAGTTTCAGAGCCAGGAGGTCATGCTGCAACTGTACAAAACTTTGGTGCGGCCGCATTTGGAGTATTGCGTACAGTTCTGGTCGCCGTATTATAGGAAAGATGTGGAAGTGTTGGAGAGGGTGCAGAGGAGATTTACCAGGATGTTGCCTGGTATGGTGGGAAAATCGTATGAGGAAATGCTGAGGGGCTTGAGGTTGTTTTCGTTAGAGAGAAGAAGGTTAAGAGGTGACTTAATAGAGGCATACAAGATGATCAGAGGATTAAATAGGGTGGATAGTGAGAACCTTTTTCCTCGGATGGTGATGGCTAGCACGAGGGGACATAGCTTTAAATTGAGGGGTGAGAGATATAGGACAGATGTTAGAGGTAGATTCTTTACTCAGAGAGTAGTAAGGGCGTGGAATGCCCTGCCTGCAGCAGTAGTGGACTGGTCAACATTAAGAACATTCAAATGGTTATTGGATAAACATATGGATGATAATGGAATAGTGTAGATTAGAGGGGCTTTAGATTGGTTCCACTGGTCGGCGCAACATCGAGGGCCGAAGGGCCTGTACTGCGCTGTAATGTTCTATGTTCTAGGTTATGTTAAATCATTTGAATGAATCTCACAATCCAGGGAACAAGATTAAAGAATATTACTCCCTATTTACTAAAGCCTGTATAAGGCATGAATCTGGTTTCAGACGCAGTACTTAAATTCACCTTTCGATTTGAATTTATATATACGGCGCCCTCATTTCGACCAAACAGCTCAGTTGAGAAATGTCCCAGCATCTCTTCCTGTACCAAACAAGAAAACGTGGATCCAAAAAGAATATTAGCCCAATCCAGCCTCTGTTCTTTAATCTTCCTATCCACCTTCGACATTTCAGTCCTTCCATTTCAAAGTGCTTCCTACTTCAACAATCTGTATATTGGCCTTTAGAAGCAGGAACTGTGCATGAGGGTAGTTAGCCCAGCTGCTTTAGATGTTAGTGTGGCTCACTGGATAGCGCACTCTCTGCCCTCATCAATTGGAGGTTAGTGGGTTCGAGGCTTATTCCCGAGACTGCAGCCCCAAAATCCAGGCTGAGATGCACAATGTAACGCTGAGGGAGTGCTGCACTATCAAAAGTACTGTCTATCAGACCAGCTGTTAAACTGAAGTTTTATCTGCCTTCCCTCGGCTACTATTTCAAAGGAGAGGAAGGGAGTTCTCTCTGGTGGACTGGGTCAAGTAGCAACACTAAAAAACGAATGATCTAGTCATTATCACATTGCTCTCTGTACAAACTTCCCATGCACAACAGGCAGCAGATTGTTTTTACATTCTTGATAAGCATCACCGGGAAGGGCAGCTTGACATTGAGAGTCTTCTTTGGATCTAATGCACCTTTGGAAATCCTGACATTGTGGAAGATGCTCTATTTAAAATGTAAGTCTTTCTAATGTCTCATTTTTGTGAATTGTGTTCCTTCCCTTTCCTGCTTTAAGTAAAATCCTCGAGAGAGAGAGAGAGAGAGAGAGAGAGACCTTGGTGATGTTCTGGGTAAGGATAAAGGAACCGACTGTCTATTTTCACAGCACCTTCTGTTTTTATTTCAGAGTCTGCGGTTTGATCAGTTATTTCACCCATGTTCCACCCAAACCGCATCAAGAGGATTCCCTGCCAAAAGGGTCAGCATTCAATAAAAGGACTGCTCTGTGTACCAAGAGCTAAACATTTCCATGACAAATAGTTCTTCCATCCTTCCTGAGAAACCCAGCCAAAATATTCTGAAATTGGAAGATCTAATCCAGGGAAAGACTACAGGCATGACAAGCTGTCACACAAGATGCTGGAGAGTGATGGTATTTAATGTCAGTGGTTAGCACTGGACAAAACAAGAATACAAGTTACAAGGTCCATAGCTGTGAAAATTGGGTCAACGCTCACAGCTTCATTCCCCATTGCTTCTCAATCACTATAGATCTCGACTCTTTTTATATTGGATTGTATTCCTAGTACATTCTCTTATTTTTGTGGATAAGTGCAGCTCCAACACCATCCAGGACAAAGCAGACTTGATCAACACCCCATCCAACAGCCTAAAATATTAAAACCGCACAGTGGCAACAGTCAGTACCATCTACAAGATGCAGTGTAGCAACTAGGCAAGGCTCCTTAGACAGCATCTTCCAAATCCACGACCTCTACCATCTAGGAGGACAAGAGCAGCAGATACCTGGAAACACCACATCTGGAAGTTCCCCTCCAAGTCACTAACCATCTTGATTTAGAAACATATTGGCCGTCCTGTCACTGTTAATGGGTCAAAATCCAGAACTCCATCCCGAACAGCACTGTGGGTGTTCCTACCCCTCAGCGACTGCAATGGTTTCAAGAATATAGCTCAGCATCACCTTCTGAAGAAAGTTAAGAATGGGCAATAATTGCTTATCTTGCCAGTGTCAACCTCATCCCAGGAACAAATTTATCGAAAGAGATTAGGGGACTATTCTTTAAGCTCTGAGTCCAGACTGTGATCTAGGCCAGTCCAGTGAAAGGCAATTAAAGTTCTCTGTGTGATCAAACACTGAGAGATTGGGGAAATTAACTCCACGGTTTAATGCATCGCCACAGGGTCCATTCGCCTCTTGAATCTAGGCTGGAATTAGGCCCATAAAGATAGGTTGAAACTTCCCTGAATGAGCGATTAAGTGGAGCAGATGTTACTCGAACAGAAAACAATAGTCCTACATCTGTTGGGGTTAGAGATAAGGTTGGATAGTTGAGGGTGAATTCACAGGCAAGGGGGATTTAAATATTTACTCTTTCTCTGCCATGGTTGATGTAGCTACAGGGCAACAATTATACATTTAGCTGTTTAAGAATCATAGAATCATAGAAACCCTACAGCGCAGAAAGAGGCCATTTGGCCCATCGAGTCTGCACCGACCACGATCCCACCCAGGCCCTACCCCCATATTCCTACATATTTACCCGCTAATCTGTTTAACCTATGCATCTCAGGACTCTAAGGGGCAATTTTAGCACGGCCAATCCACCTAACCCGCACATCTTTGGACTGTGGGAGGAAACTGGAGCACCCGGAGGAAACCCACGCAGACACGGGGAGAATGTGCAAACTCCACACAGACAGTGACCCAAGCCTGGAGCTGTGAAGCAGCAGTGCTAACCACTGTGCTACCGTGCCGCCCAACCACTGTGTGAGATGGATAACTATTTTCAGGAGTAGCGGAGCATGTCACATGATGTTTCTTTGACATTTGTGAATCAGGCATTTAGTCATTACAGGCAAGATTCTGCGGCCTCCCAGTCGCTTGTTTCCCACTGGCGGGAGGTGGCACATTGTTTGCCAGCGCCGGGATTCTCTGGTCCTGCTGCTTTCAATGGGAATTCCCATTGACGTCACCCCATGCCGGCGGGAAACCCGCAGGCAGGGGGTGGGCTGCCAGTAGCACCGGAGAATCCTGCCAGCATGAACAGCCAGAGAATTCTGGCCTACATGTTCCATGGCTCATTCTGAGGAGACTGGGTAGTTTTAATTCAGCATTTGCATATCAAGTATCCCGTTTTGCCCTGGTTTGTGTGGATGTGGGTTACGATTACCCATTAGCTTAAAAAAAGTCAAAACCAGGAAATCCTCTGCCTTAGGGCTTCCATAAGGTTTGTGGCTTCTTTCCAGGCATCATCAGGGTGACATATGGGTTAACCCAGTGCTTTTGTGTACCTAATCCAACTTAAACTGGTGGGATATAATCATTTAGATGGATAGTTACGAGGCACCTCATTCAAATGAGGTTGGATATTGTCAGCCTGGCTCCTATTATTATGATTCCATTGTACAAATCTGATTTGGTCCAAGGTAATAGTGTTATTTAGAAGAAAGACAGAGTATGCAAAACAAAAGCATCAAGTGGTAGGTTGTGGTTAAGGCTTGGGGTAGCAGGGGAAAGTTAACTCAGTGGCTGGACTTGCAGATAGCGAAGAGCATTGTCGGGCAATACAGCAGGATATAGATAGGCTGGAAAATTGGGCGGAGAGGTGGCAGATGGAGTTTAATCCGGATAAATGCGAAGTGATGCATTTTGGAAGAAATAATGTAGGGAGAAGTTATACAATAAATGGCAGAGTCATCAGGAGTATAGAAACACAGAGGGACCTAGGTGTGCAAGTCCACAAATCCTTGAAGGTGGCAACACAGGTGGAGAAGGTGGTGAAGAAGGCATATGATATGCTTGCCTTTATAGGACGGGGTATAGAGTATAAAAGCTGGAGTCTGATGATGCAGCTGTATAGAACGCTGGTTAGGCCACATTTGGAGTACTGCGTCCAGTTCTGGTCGCCGCACTACCAGAAGGACGTGGAGGCGTTAGAGAGAGTGCAGAGAAGGTTTACCAGGATGTTGCCTGGTATGGAGGGTCTTAGCTATGAGGAGAGATTGGGTAAACTGGGGTTGTTCTCCCTGGAAAGACGGAGAATGAGGGGAGATCTAATAGAGGTGTACAAGATTATGAAGGGTATAGATAGGGTGAACAGTGGGAAGCTTTTTCCCAGGTCGGAGGTGACGATCACGAGGGGTCACGAGCTCAAGGTGAGAGGGGCGAAGTATAACTCAGATATCAGAGGGACGTTTTTTACACAGAGGGTGGTGGGGGCCTGGAATGCGCTGCCAAGTAGGATGGTGGAGGCAGGCACGCTGACATCGTTTAAGACTTACCTGGATAGTCACATGAGCAGCCTGGGAATGGAGGGATACAAACGATTGGTCTAGTTGGACCAAGGAGCGGCACAGGCTTGGAGGGCCGAAGGGCCTGTTTCCTGTGCTGTACTGTTCTTTGTTCTTTGTACTGTGTTTGGGAGGGGGCTGGAATACATGGACCAAAAGGAATGGGGATACAAAGTGATGGGATGAAGCAATTATTCTACAGAGAGATTAAGGAGAGATTTAACTGAGGTATTCAAATCATGAAGGTTTTAGGCAGAAAAGCTCGGCAGATGGTGGGGTAGTGGTATTGTCACTGAAATTGTGATCCAGAGCAACCTGGGGGACCCAGGTTCAAATCCCACCATGGCAGGTGGTGAAATTTGAATTTTTAAAAATATGGAATCAGAAAGTCTAATGATGACCAACACACCCCCTCAGTACTGCCCTGGGAGTGTCAGCCTGCATTACACACTTGATTTGCTGGAGTGAGATTTGAACCCACAGCGTTCTGACTCTGAAACAAGATGTGAGCCACAGCTGAAACCAGTTCAGCTTTCACTATTCCACAGGGGCATTGGTTAATAATCAGAACCCCATGTCGTCAGAAAACCAAGAGTAAAGTACCTGGCTCTGAAGAAATTAAACTCAGCCATAAAATTCAAATATATCTCAATCAGATTGGCGAGATATCAGAAGTTTAAGCTTATTTATTAGTGTCACAAGTCGGCTTACATTACTGCAATGAAGTTACTGTGAAAATCCCCTAGTTGCCACACTCCACTGCTTGTTCGGGTACACTGAGGGAGAACTTAGCATGGCCAATGCACCTAACCAGCACGTCTTTCAGAATGTGGGAGGGAACCGGAGCACCCGGAGGAAACCCACGCAGACATGGGGAGAACGTGCAGACTCCACACAGACAGTGACCCCAGCCAGGAGTCGAACCCGGATCCCTGGCGCTGTGAGGCATCAGTGCTAACCACTGTGCCACCATGTCATCCTACAGTGTGTCATTTCAGCTCTGAGCTCAGTGTGAGGAATTCACTTGGCAGATGTACCTCTCCATTCTTAATCATTTTTTTTTCCTGGAACTGATTGTTTTTCTGGAACCCAAATCTAAATACAGCTTACAAAGAATGAGGTGTATTGCATAAATGAATATTTACCCCTTCACAGTGCCTCTGCTTTCCTGGGTGACCATTCATCCTATTTTATGTGGGCCTGCTCTTTTGATCTATCCAAGTTTGTCCTAACTCCAAGCTCAGATCATAGAACAACAAAACCAAAAGCTGAAAACAAGAAATTTGGAACAAACATTGCCCATTTTGTTTTACCGCTGCAAAGAGCAGCGAGCTTTCTGTAAATGGCCCCTCTCTGGATTTCCAAGCCTTGTCTATTATTGTTCAAATCCGTACCTTGACAACCCATCCTCTTTGTGAACTTGCGATTGTGACTTGCGTTATTTGGTTCCAGGAGGACTCCGCCCTGATTAGCAAAGTTTTCCACAGTATCTGACCCCCATATGGAAACAATCTGCATCGTTGGCAGCCCTGAGGCAAGACATTATTGTCTTGCTCTCGCCAGAATTAGCAATATTAATGAAATCCTCAATGTTGTGTGAAAACTCATATGGAACAGTTACTCACACAGCAGACTGTGGTGATGACATTGATTGAAAATGCACTGTAAAAAGCTAAACTATGCTCTGGATGGGGAGCAGGACATGTTTATATATGTGTTCAATGCAGTAATGACACCTCAGTAAATCACATCACTTTCCAAACCCTGCTGTAATTTTCCATTCCAATTGCATTCAAGTGATTTTTAAAAATTAAATCTAGGATTCTATGGTGGCATCTTTAACATTTGAAATAACTTCAGTGCAGTGTTGAAGATCCACTCACTTAAATCACTCTTCTGCAGATGCAGAAGGCATCCAAAGCAACAACTTCAACCTCTTGTAGGAGGCATGGTGGGAGTCTGATCAGATCACTGTCTGAAAACAACTTCTAATCTGGTGCCATTCTTGGCAGAGGTGGGAGTTATTGCTGATAAATGTGGGAACAGGACTCCCTGGCCCAGTGTCAACATTGTCACAAATTCAAAGCCAGTAAGAGTCTTATGGAGATGGCCAAACGTAACAGCCTCAGTTAGAGGCAGTGCTGAGAGCAAACATTACCTTCTGAAATTCCAATCACGTAACATCCTGGACAAGAAATAGTCTCACAATTAGTTATTTCCAGCCCCGCCATATCTTTGTGCCACTTCAGAGGCCATCATCACTGCACAGTACCACTGGGAAAAGTGATGGCAAATGTCATCTCACCAAAGTGACTTCATGGGGATTACACGATGTCATTGTGGCCAAGATGACGACGATACTCCTCTTCTGGCTCATTCTCCCAAACCACTGTCACTATAAAATTGGCCGGAATCAGCACATCTCCCACTAAGTCAGACGTTTGGGGGTTCAAGACACATTCTGACGTCGGCCAGGCCTTTCTAGACCTACACTGCAGGGAAAACTGAGAGAATGCTGCATTGTCAGATGTGTGAACCTTTCAGATCAAAAATTAAATCCTATCTCCAGTGGTTATGAAAGTTTCCCTTACAAAGGAGAGTAGAGCGGTTCACCAGGTGCTCATGGCCAACATACATTATTTAACCAAAGTTGTAAAAGCACATTAACTGGTGGCTTATCAAGTTGCTGTATGTAGGATTGTACTATCCTCTGAAGTGGTCTACCGAACCACTCAATCATATTGAACCACTGCAAAGGATGACTGATATGTTCTGATTAGCTGACTGTCCACCTTCTCAGGACTAGGACAAATGGGCAATAACTACCTACATCCCTACCATCGGCATTACCAGCACTATGTCACCCACCATCACCATGGCTGTTACCATTGACCAGAAACTTAACTGGGCCAGCCGTATTATTACTGTGATTACAAAGACAGGACAGAAGTTTGGAATTTTGCAGCAAGTAACTCATCTGCTGACTCCCGAGAGCATATCCAGGACAGGAGTGTAATGGAATACTCTCCATTTGCCTGGATGATGCAGCTCCAACAGCACTCAAGAAACTCAGTATCATCCAGGAAAGAGAATATACTGAGGGTTGCATTTCGTGAAAGGAAGCAGTTTCCAAGTGAGACTGTTGTTGCAAAATATGTTCTCGAATTAAAGAAACTCTCTCATCACCGTGGGTCTGGTGCAAACTTAGAAATAAACCTTAGAGACAGGCTTCCAGGAGGCCGAATGAACAATAAAATCCTGACCAAGCATTTGAGCAAAGTCAATAAGCTGATGTGGAAGGAGACTAGCAATGAGGCCACAGTAAGAAGTCTCACAGCACCAGGTTAAAGTCCAACAGGTTTCTTTGGTAGCACAAGCCACAAGCTTTCGGAGTACTGCCCCTTCATCAGGTGATTCTCAGTGTTGTGAGACTTCTTACTGTGTTTACCCCAAAACACCGGCATCTCCACATCATGGCTACCAATGAGGCCATAGCCATGGAAATGGCAGAAAGGGATCATTGCAAATTGCAAGGGAATTCTTTTCATCATCCAGGTAGATCTAAAGCTAGTTCATGAGTCTGGAAATCCTCGAATGATAGATATGAAAACTGAAGCTGTTGTTATTGAACAGGAATATTCAGAGTTATGCTTATAGAGAACAAGAACAGCGCAGGAAAGATGAGTCGGAAAGGGCTATAGATATAATTTCACAGGTAAAAACGAAAGTCACAGATTCACAACTTACTTCAATTGTTGATACAGCTGCAGTGTCTTGGAAGGAGGGAGAGCAAGAAATCCCGAAGGCACATGATGCAAAGCTGGTGTGATACTGACTAGTTATTCCAATGGCAGTGTTCCAGTATTAGATGAAGTTAATATTAGGATGGGATATGATGATGCATCATATTAGTTAGTAGTACTCAGAGGGAACAAAGTCTCCTTGGTAGGAAGGAATTGACTGAAGAAATGGTTAACTTGGGCCAAGTAATTTACAGTAGGGATCAGTAAGAGTATGTCTGTTATTGAGGAAGTGTGAAACAGAACAAAGTGATAAAGAGGACCAAATGATAAAACTGGCGTCAGTACAATATTAAACATCCTCAGTCAAAAGATAGTCATAGAGTCACAGAGGTTTACAGCACGGAAACAGGCCCTTCGGCCCAACTTGTCCATGCTGCCCTTTTTTTTTTAAACCCCTAAACTAATCCCAATTTCCCGCATTTGGCCCATATCCCTCTATACCCACCGTACCCATGTAACTGTCTAAATTATTTTTAAAAGATAAAATTGTACCCGCCTCTACTACTACCCCTGGCAGCTTGTTCCAGAAACTCACCACCCTCTGTGTGAAAAAATTGCCCCTCTGGACACTTTGGTATCTCTCCCTTCTCACCTTAAACCTATGCCCTCTAGTTTTAAACTCCCCTATCTTTGGGAAAAGATATTGACTATCTACCTTGTCTATACCCCTCATTATTTTATAGATCTCTATAAGATCACCCCTCAACCTTCTACACTCCAGAGAAAAAAGTCCCAGTCTATTCAGCCTCTCCTTATAACTCAATCCATCAGGTCCCGGTAGCATCCTAGTAAATCCTTTCTGCACTCTTTCGAGTATAATAATATCCTTTCTATAATAGGGTGACCAGAATTGCACACAGTATTCCAAGTGTGGCCTTACCAATGTCTTGTACAGCTTTAACAAGACATTCCAACTCCTGTATTCAATGTTTTGACCGATGAAACCAAGCATGCTGAATGCCTTCTTCACCACTCTGTCCACCTGTGACTCCACTTTCAAGGAGCTATGAACATGTACCCCTAGATCTCTTTGTTTTGTAACTCTCCCCAACACCCTTTCATTAACTGAGTAAGTCCTGCCCTGGTTCAATCTACCAAAACGCATCACCTCGCATTTGTCTAAATTAACCTCCATCTGCCATTCGTCAGCCCACTGGCCCAATTGATCAAGATCCCACTGCAATTAGAGATAACCTTCCTCACTGTCCATCATGCCACCAATCTTGGTGTCATCTGCAAACTTACTAACCATGCCCCCTATATTCTCATCCAAATCATTAATATAAATGACAAATAACAGTGGGCCCAGCACTGATCCCTGAGGCACACCGCTGGTCACAGGCCTCCAGTTTGAAAAACAACTCTCTTCAACCACCCTCTGGCTTCTGTCAAGAAGCCAATTTTGTATCCATTTCGAAACCTCACCCTGGATCCGTGAGATTTAACTTTTATGCAACAACCTGCCATGTGGTACCTTGTCAAAGGCCTTGCTAAAGTCCATGTAGACAACATCAACTGCACTGCCCTCATCTACCTTCTTGGTTACCCCTTCAAAAAATGCAATTAAATTTGTGAGACATGATTTTCCACTCACAAAGCCATGCTGACTGTCCCTAATCAGTCCTTGCATCTCTAAATGCCTGTAGATCCTGTCTCTCAAAATACCTTCCAACAATTTACCCAGCACAGATGTGAGGCTCACTGGCCTGTGAGTTCCCAGGCTTTTCCCTGCTGCCCTTTTTAAACAAAGGCACCACATTTGCCACTCTCCAATCTTCAGGCATCTCACCCGTGACTATCGATGATTCAAATATCTCTGCTAGGGGACCCGCAATTTCCTCCCTAGCTTCCCACAACGTTCTGGGATATACCTCATCAGGTCCCGCAGATTTATCTACCTTGATGTGCTTTAAGACTTCTAGCACCTCCTTCTCTGTAATATGTACACTCCTCAAGACATCAATATTTATTTCCCCAAGTTCCCTAACATCCATGCTTTTCTCAACAGTAAATACTGATGAGAAATATTCACTTAGGATCTCACCCATCTCTTGTGGATCCGCACATAGATGACCTTGTTGATCCTCAAGAGGCCCTGCTCTCTCCTTTATTACTCTTTTGCCCTTTATGTGTTTGTAGAAGTTCTTTGGATTCTCACAATCACGAAAGTGCAGATGTCCTTTTGAGAATCCCCGTGAAAACTGATTCATTTCTAGCCACTGAGTAACCTGTGAATTACTTTACAAACAGAAATGTCTCAGCCAGAGAAATTAGTGAAGAAACTCACAAAGAAGTGAGTAAAGTGACCAATTATGTCATGAGTGGCTGGTATAAATAGTGTGATTATGAGAAATTGCAGGGATATTTCACGCGTAGAAATGAACTTGAGTGGTGATCAAGGCAGTCTCCTATGGGGCTTAAGAGCCATTATTCAACCAAGGTTTAGAGAATGATTGTTAGAGGAGCTTCATCAGGAATATATCAGGATTGTCCATATGCAAAAAAGAAGAAAGAAGCAATTTTTTGCTATCCATAGATAGAGATGTTGAACAGTCAGTCAAGAGTTGTGAAGTATTTCTCAAAATGACAAATGATCTGACCAAGATTTCTTCCATTCTATGGTCAAACACAAGAAAGCTACAGTAACAAGTACATGCCGATTTCTTTGAAGTGAAAGGAACAGAGTACTTTGCTTTGGTTGATAATTAGAGCAAGTGGAGAAATGTTGATCCTGTCCCTAAAGACAAGTGCCAAAACTATTGAAGTTTTGAGAATTTTTAAAAAATTCTTTCATTGGATATGCAGCATTGCCCATCCCTAGTTATCCCTTGAAACTGAGTAGCTTACGAGACCATTTAAGAGTCAACCACATTGCTGTGGATCTGAAGTCACATGTAGGACGGCAGACATTACTGAACCAGATAGGTTTTTGCAACAATTTACAATGGTGTCATGGTCATCATTAGATTTTTAATTCCTGATTTCCTCTACAAATTTCACCATCTGCCAATGGTGGGATTCGAACCCAGGTCCCCAGAGCATTACCCTGGGTCTCTGGATTATTAGTCCAGTGACAATATCCCGACACCACCACCTCCCCCAGTTTATGGATTGTCAGAGGTATTGGTGTCAGTTAATGGTCCACAGTTTACGTCAGAAGAACTTGAAATCTTTGACTAAGAATGGAATCCAACACACTCTAATATCACCCAGCTGCAGATTGTGACGTGATCTCTGGGGAAGTATTTGCTCGGCGACAAATGAGGCAGTAATTTCTATGTTTTACTTTGTTCACTTACAGATGGACCCCTCAAAGTCCACACCAGGTTGCTTGTCTTCTGGCTTCATATTTGAACATGCTTAGGTTTAGTTTCCTTCAGCGTGACGTCAGGAGCAAAGTAAGAGAAAAAGCAGAAAAAGTGAAGATGGGTCATTACATCAGACGTGAAACTTCAAGAGTTCAGTGCTGCTCAGAAAGCCCAGGTAGAAAACCACTGAGATGGTACAAAGTATGGGTGGAACTGCCCAGCCTTTCCTCCCAGTGGGATCTTCCAGTCCTGCCAAAGTCACCACCCCTGCTGATGGGGACATTGGTGAGGAATGTAAATCACCATCATTTCCAGTGAGACTGGAAGATCCACCATGGTGGGCCCTGGAGAATTGTGCCCAATGTGTTTGGTGTTTTTTGTAGTTAGACGAGGTGTATTCATATATCTAGTAAAGAATGAAGAGAGACAATGTCACAAAGATTATTTATTTGAACGAGGAACTCTGACAAAGGGATCTGATAAATTTCCTAAAAATCAAATTTCTTTCACAATCCCAAGTGACGGTCAGAAAGTGAAAGTCGGAAAGTGAAAGTCGGAAAGAGATGGAAGGTTTGCTGGTATCATCCATCCATCATAGAGCAAAGTGAGCAAGGGACAAATCAATCAATGTCACAGTTCCAACCATTCATAGAACAACATAGAACATAGAAAAACTACAACACAAACAGGCCCTTCGGCCCACAAGTTGCGCCGGTCATGTCCCTACCTACCTAGGCTTATATATAGGCTTACCTATAACCCTCAATCCTATTAAGTCCCATGTACTCATCCAGAAGTCTCTTAAAAGACCCTATCGAGTTTGCCTCCACCACCATTGACGGCGGCCGATTCCACTCACCCACCACCCTCTGAGTGAAAAACTTACCCCTGACGTCTCCTCTGTACCTACTCCCCAGCACCTTAAACCTGTGCCCTCTCGTAGCAGCAATTTCAGCCCTGGGAAAAAGCCTCAGAGAATCCACCCGATCTATATCTCTCAACATCTTGTACACCTCTATCAGGTCACCTCTCATCCTTCGTCTCTCCAAGGAGAAAAGACCGAGCTCCCTCAACCTATCCTCATAAGGCATGCCAACCAATCCAGGCAACATCCTTGTAAATCTTCTCTGCACCCTTTCAATCATTTCCACATCCCTCCTGTAATGAAGTGACCAGAACTGAGCACAGCACTCTAAGTGGGGTCTGACGAGGGTCTTATAAAGCTGCATCATTATCTCCCGACTCCTAAACTCAATCCCTTGATTGATGAAGGCCAGCACACCATACGCCTTCTTAACCACCTCCTCTACCTGCAAGGCCGATTTAAGAGTCCTATGGACCCGGACCCCAAGGTCCTTCCGATCCTCTACACTGCTAAGAGTCTTACCCTTGATATTATACTCCTTCATCCCATATGGCCTGCCAAAATGTACCACGGCACATTTATTCGGGTTGAAGTCCATCTGCCACTCCTCCACCCAGTCTTGCATCCTATCTATGTCACGCTGCAGCTTCTGACATCCCTCCAAACTATCCACAACACCAGCAACCTTCGTGTCATCGGCAAACTTACCAACCCATCCCTCCACTTCCTCATCCAGGTCATTTATGAAAATGACAAACATCAAGGGTCCCAGAACAGATCCCTGGGGCACTCTACTGGTGACCGACCTCCATTCAGAAAAAGACCCATCTACAACCACTCTCTGCCTTCTGCAGGCAAGCCAGTTCTGGATCCACAAGGCAACAGCCCCTTGGATCCCATGCCCTCTCACTTTCTCGAGAAGTCTTGCATGGGGGACCTTATCGAACGCCTTGCTGAAGTCCATGTAAACCACATCTACCGCTTTTCCTTCGTCAATGTGTTTAGTCACATTTTCAAAAAACTCCACCAGGCTTGTAAGGCACGATTTGCCTTTGACAAAGCCGTGCTGACTACTTTTGAGCATACTGAACTTCTCTAAATGTTCATAAATCCTGTCCCTCAGGATCTTCTCCATCAACTTACCAACCACTGAGATTAGACTCACCGGTCGGTAATTTCCTGGGCTATCCCTATTCCCTTTCTTGAATATAGGAACCACATCCGCAATCAAAGAACAAACAAAGAACAAAGAACAGTACAGCACAGGAAACAGGCCCTTCGGCCCTCCAAGCCTGTGCTGCTCCTTGGTCTAACTAGACCAATCGTTTGTATCCCTCCATTCCCAGGCTGCTCATGTGACTATCCAGGTAAGTCTTAAACGATGTCAGCGTGTCTGCCTCCACCACCCTACTTGGCAGCGCATTCCAGGCCCCCACCACCCTCTGTGTAAAAAACGTCCCTCTGATATCTGAGTTATACTTCGCCCCTCTCAGCTTGAGCCCGTGACCCCTCGTGATCGTCACTTCTGATCTGGGGAAAAGCTTCCCACCGTTCACCCTATCTATCCCCTTCATAATCTTGTACACCTCTATTAGATCTCCCCTCATTCTCCGTCTTTCCAGGGAGAACAACCTCAGTTTACCCAATCTCTCCTCCAATCAGTGGAGCTGATGCTCAAAGTTCAGGTTTGACACATTTGGGTATGTCAAGAGAATCAAACTAATACAAATGGAAGAAGGTTTATCGAGCGAGCAGGACAAAGAAGTCAGAGGATTAACTGAAAGTATGTAGGAAGAAAGAAGTAAATATGTGTTGAGTATTGAAGCACTTGAATATTGCTGAGAAAAGAGACACCCTGTTGAAGCTTTGCATCTTGCACTCACCAGGTCAGAATCACAAGAATAACCAATCTGAAAGAGAACAGCAATTTATACTGGTGAGTGCAAGATGAAAATCTTCAACACGATGTCCCTTTTCTCAGAAATACTCAAGAAAAAATATGTTCTTCTCTTGTCAAATAATGATGCATTGGTGTTAATGAAAAGATGTTTTTGCATACATGTAAATTACTCTGGAAATATCAGTCATATATGTTTTACTTTGTAATTACAGTAAAAATGGATAAGCAACCCACTGTTGAATTTCATGAAGTGTTGATATTGGTTTAATCATATTGTAATCTTGGAAATTTGATTTGATTATTGTCACATGTATTGCATGCAAAATTGTATATTTTAATGTACAAGTTTTTTTTAATGTGGGGAGGGTAGAACATTGCAAGATCTGAGCATTTTGTTATATTGCCCTAGCTGTTGGGAAGGTGTGAGCAGATGTTCAATAATGGCTGTCTGCACATGTGTTCATCTCACTCAGTGCAATAATATAACATTCTGTGAAAACCCTACATGACATGATTCCGGTCTGACTTACCTCAGAGTGAAGCTGGACTCCACGTTAGCTTTCCACTAAGATGAAGCCAATCGTCAAATTCATCCAGAGTTTGGCAAATGCCAGTTGGTAAAACCTCAGTGCTCTGAACTTTGGCGATGACCCTCGCGTACTCCATAGCTGAGCATTGAGCACCATTATGGATCAGAAGTAGCCACACTCAACTGGTTGATGTTCAACTGAACATTGCTTTGAGATGCATCACTGGAATGCTCAAGTCAATCCCCCCCCCCCCCCCACCCCTCCTCCCCCCCCCCCCCCCCCCCCCCCCCCCATCAGTCGCAGCACCTTGACCTTCATGAAACTCAGCGAATCGAGGAAAACAAACATCTCATCAATGTCCCTCAGTTCCACTTAAAGTCATACAAATCCTTTTGGACCCATCCACACAACCTCAAGCAATGTGATGTCAACCTGAAGAAGCTTGGAAACACCAATGGTCCTCATTAGAAGTTATAAACAAACAGCTTGTGAAAGACCCAACATAGAATATTCCTGGTTTCGACCTCCCATGAAGCTCATGGACATCCCTAAACCACATCCGTACAAACCATGGCAACTACGGATACCTGACTCACAAATGGAAAATTAAAAACTTTTCTGTGCACAATTATGGTTACCCAGAACAGACCAAGGAACACACAACGACTCAATGGCCGACTCAAAGAACAAAGAGCAAAGAAAATTACTGAACAGGAACAGGCCCTATGGCCCTCCATGCTGCCCAACTGAACTAAAACCCCTACCCTTCCAGGGACCGTATCCCTTCATTCCCATCCTATTCTTGTATTTGTCCAGACGCCAATTAAAAGTCACTATCGTATCTGCTTCCACTACCTCCCAAGGCAGCGAGTTCCAGGCACCCACCACCCTCTGTGTAAAAAAACGTGCCTTGTCCATCTCCTGTAAACCTTGCCCCTCGCACCTTAAACCTATGTCCCTTATATATGAGACTCATAAATACAAAGGAATTATTACACAAATAAGGACATTTTGTGGCGCAGTGGTTAGCGTCCCTGCCATTGAGCCAGAAGCTCCAGTTTCAAGTCCCACCCTAGGACTTGATGGCCAAGGAAGGTGCATTCATAATGAACTAACAGGTTGAGTCATGCACCAATGACAGGCACTAAGAGCAGGAGAGATTCCTGGTCAGCCATGCTCAGTGTGGACTAGCGCCTCTCAAGTTATAAGCCTCTGGGAACAAATACCTTGCCGTAGTCTACCTTGTACACCACTGGGTGTGGAAAGTGAACTAACAACAATTATAGCAACACACACTGCCACTCCTGGCTCAACTATCTTGATGTAAAATTATAGTTGTTGCTCTATAACCAGTCATAGGAAAGAAGATGGGTGAACTAACTCCTCAGAGCCTGGGATCCCTTCACCAGATCCCCTTTTACTTCCAAACTAATCTCCACTCCTAAGAGTTCTTCAGGTACAAAGTCAGAATCCGGTGTGCTCGGAGATCTGACACTCCTCATTATTTACACAGGTGAGTCTCCGTGATTGGGCAGACAATCATTACCACCCACCTCACGGACCTCGTTGAAGTAACTACACCGGTACACCACAAATACACAATTTGACAATATCAAGTCAAACACTGCAGGGAAGAGGAGGGTGTGTAATAATTCTCTCCACATCAAAGATTGTGTCAAGTGTTGTAAGTGATTCAAATAATAGGCTGAGGGGTCTATTTAAATACTGACATTTCATACAAGCAATGACCCCAAGTCTTGTCCTGAGGATTTGAATAATTAGAAACAGATTAGTTTTACTTACAGGTTGTTCCATCCCAAGAGCATTCCACTTGCGAGGGACACCAACACTAAAAGTGGCCATGACCAGTGGTACAAGAGCAGGTCAGAAGCTCGGGATACTGCAGCGAGTAACTCACCTCTTGACTCCCCAGAGCCTGTCCACCATCTACAAGGCACAAGTCAGGAGTGTGATGGAATACTCCCCACTTGCCTGGATGGGTGCAGCTCCAACAACACTCAAGAAACTCGACACCATCCAGGATAAAGCAGCCCACTTGATTGGCACCACATCCACAAACATTCAATCCCTCCACCACTGACGCTCAGTAGCAGCAGTGTGTACTATCTACAAGATGCACTGCAGCAATTCACCAAAGATCCTTAAACAGCACCTTCCAAACCCACAACCATTTCCATTTAGAAGGACAAGGGCAGCAGATAAATGGGAACACCACCATCTGCAAGTTCCCCTCCAAGCCACTCATCATCCTGACTTGGAAACATATCGCCGTTCCTTCGCAGCCGCTGGGTCAAAATCCTGGAATTCCCTCCCTAACAGCATTGTGGGTCAACCCGCAGAACATGGACTGCAGCGATTCAAGAAGGCAGCTCACCACCACCTTCTCAAGGGCAACGAGGGATGGGCAGTGATGCCCATTTCCCACGAATGAATAAAAAAATATATAAGATCGTCGCTCATGAATCCAATTGGGAAGACAGAATTTCCATTTATGCAAAGCCTTTCCTGACATCCCAGAGTTCCTTATAGCCAAATGTTGTTTGAAATGTAGCTATTGTTGTATCATGGGAAACATTGTAGCATCGGAAACATGGCATCCAATTTGTGCAGAGCAAGATCCCACAGACAGCAGTATGTCAATGACGAGCTATTTTTGCTTTTTTTAAATGTTGATTGGTCAGGGTATTTGGGATAACTGGCTTCTTAGACATTGCAGTGGAATCTTTGACATTCATCTTAGATTGCAGAAAAGTGTCAGTTTCATTTTGTATCTGACACATAGCACCTCCAAAAATGCAGCATCGTTTCAGTGCAACACTGAAGTACAAACCTAAATTATAGCACACTGTGTCTGACAAGGGAATTGAACCCATAACCTTCTGACTCAGTAAGCATGAGAGCCAACCAGTGAGCCGCGGCAAACACCCCAAGAGTGGCAAGAATGAAACTTGCTAATTGCAGTAACTACCATGGATACACATAAGAAGCTAGATTGAGTTCATAACGGACAAAGAAAGACTGCAGAAGGTGTCATTGATGGGGCTGGTAAAGGGATAGTTCGAGTGAGAGCAGAGATAGAGGGATAGTCACTATGAGGGCAGAGATAGAGGGATAGTCACTATGAGGGCAGAGATAGAGGGATAGTTCGAGTGAGAGCAGAGATAGAGGGATAGTCACTATGAGGGCAGAGATAGAGGGATAGTCACTATGAGGGCAGAGATAGAGGGATAGTCACTATGAGGGCAGAGATAGAGGGATAGTCACTATGAGGCCAGAGATAGAGGGATAGTCACTGTGAGGGCAGAGATAGAGGGATAGTCACTATGAGGGCAGAGATAGAGGGATAGTTCGAGTGAGAGCAGAGATAGAGGGATAGTCACTATGAGGGCAGAGATAGAGGGATAGTCACTATGAGGGCAGAGATAGAGGGATAGTCACTATGAGGGCAGAGATAGAGGGATAGTCACTATGAGGCCAGAGATAGAGGGATAGTCACTGTGAGGGCAGAGATAGAGGGATAGTCACTATGAGGCCAGAGATAGAGGGATAGTCACTGTGAGGGCAGAGATAGAGGGATAGTCACTGTGAGGGCAGAGATAGAGGGATAGTCACTGTGAGGGCAGAGATAGAGGGATAGTCACTATGAGGGCAGAGATAGAGGGATAGTCACTATGAGGCCAGAGATAGAGGGATAGTCACTGTGAGGGCAGAGATAGAGGGATAGTCACTGTGAGGGCAGAGATAGAGGGATAGTCACTATGAGGGCAGAGATAGAGGGATAGTCACTATGAGGGCAGAGATAGAGGGATAGTCACTATGAGGGCAGAGATAGAGGGATAGTCAAAGTGAAGGAACACAGAGATAGTCACAGCGAGAGGGTAGATATAGAGGTGCAGCAATTGTGCACAATATACCACAGTATTAGTGCACAGTGCAGCAAAAGCGCACAATGCTGCAATAATGCATAGCACAGGAATAATCAGTACACAGAGCAATAATAGTGCACAATACAGCAAGTGCATGTCACAGGAAGAGTGTCCAGTGCTGCAACAGTGCACAGTACAGCAACAATAGTGAATGGCACAGAAAAAGTGCATGGCAAAGCAATAATGCACAATTCAGCAACAGTGCATGGCACAGCAATAATGCACAATTCAGCAACAGTGCATGGCACAGCAAAAAGAATGCACAGGATAGAAATAACGCATAGCTTAGCAAAAAATGCACAGTACAGCAATAGTGCATGGTGCACTGATACAGCCTTTGCGCGAAAACCCCTGTGGTGGACTACAGTTGTGCCTTTGTCCTGCCTGGCCCACCATTGTGTGTTTGTCATGCCTGGACACAACCCCTGCCGGCTCGGCTCCTCCCCTTGTCACCTAGTATAAAGGTGGCTGTCTCCTCCCCCTTGTTCAGTTCGGGTCGGTTACCTGTTGGGATGTGCTCCTGATTCTGTTATGAATAAAAGCCTGCAGTTGTATTGGCACACAAGTAGTCTTTGCCTAATTGATTGCGCATCAATTTTATTCATAACATTTGACTGACATGGAGCAGCTTATAAAACCCGACAAGTTAACATTGGACCCTCAAGAGGTCGGAGTCTCAGATAAATTTGACCATTGGCTGGACTGCTTTGAAGCATTCATCGACGCCGCTGCGGTCGTCGACTCCGACGGCGATAAGCTCCACGTGCTCCGCGCCCGGGTAAGCGATGCAGTCTACGGTATCTTCCGGGACGCTACTACATATGTGGACGCCATAGAACTCTTAAAAGGGCAGTTTCGAAAGAGCCCTAACGTGGTCTACGCCAGACATCTCCTCGCTACCCGCAAGCAGCAGCCAGGAGAATCGTGCGCCCAATCTCTGCGCGCCCTGCGGGTCCTAGCTCGAGCTTGCGACTGTAAGGCTGTTTCAGCAGCTCAGAACACGGAGGACCTGATCCGGGACGCCTACATCGCGGGTGTTGAGTCTACTTACATCTGGCAGCGTCTGCTTGAACAGGATGGCCTGGATCTCCAGAAAACGGCCACGATGGCTGAATCGCTAGAAGCGGCCTCCCGCAATCTCGGGGCCTACCCCGCATCCCGTTCCATCGACGGTTCCACCGCGACGTCTGTTCCAGCGGGGCCCAAATGCTACTTTTTCAGCCTATCCAAGCATCCTTGGCGTCACTGCCCGGCGAAGGATGCGATCTGCTCTGGATGCGGTAAGCTAGGCCACTTCGTCAAAGTCTGCCGGGCAAAGCCGATCGCGAAGCCTCGTGGCGCCACGTGTGTTCCGCGGGCGCAGCCATCTTTAATGCAGCCAGCAGCTGCGCGCGAATCGCCATCTTTGATGTAGTCGCCGGATGCGCGGGAGTCACCATCTTTGATGCAGTCAGCGGATGCACGGGAATCACCATCTTTGATGCCGTCATCAAGGCGTGCCGAGCGGGGAACCTTATCCGTGACGTCATCAGACGTGGACGAAGATGGATTCTTACTGGATTCGACGGTGGCATCGATTTGCCTGGACCAGTCGCAGCCTCACCAACTCTCCAAGTCAATAATGGAGATCAAGGTAAATGACCATGCAGAAAACTGCCTGTTCGACTGCGGGAGCACAGAAAGTTTTATACACCCTCGCACAGTGCGTCAATATGCCCTTCCCGTGCGGCCCTGGAGCCAGACTATCTCCATGGCTTCGAATTCCCACTCAGTGGAGGTCCTCGGGTGCTGTGTGGTGACGCTGACGGTACAGGGCACAGTCTACGAGCGTTTTCGGTTCCTCGTGCTGCCGCGACTCTGCGCAGCTGTACTGCTGGGGTTAGATTTCCTCAGCCATCATAGGAGCGTCACCCTGCAGTATGATGGCCCTTATCCCCCGCTCTCTGTCTGCAAGGCGCCGTCACTGCAGCGCTCCCCGCGCATCACCTGCAGTCTCTCGACCCTCAAGATTACGCCCCCCACTTTATTCCATAATCTCACCCCGGATTGCAGGCCTATAGCCACCAAAAGTAGGCGCTATAGTGCGGAAGACCGGGCCTTCATTCGGTCCGAAGTAAAATGTTTGCTCAAGGAAGGGATTATCCAGGCCTGCACCAGCCCCTGGAGGGCGCAGGTGGTCGTAGTTAAATCGGGGGAGAAACACCGCGTGGTGATTGACTATAGCCAGACCATAAACAGATATACGCAACTAGATGCGTACCCTCTTCCCCGCATCGCGGACATAGTCAACCGCATCGCGCACCATAGGGTTTTCTCTATGATTGATTTAAAATTGGCCTACCACCAGCTCCCTATCCGCTCGGAGGATCGCCCATATACTGCCTTTGAGGAGAAACGGTCGCCTCTCCCAGTTCCTCCGAGTCCCCTTTGGTGTCACCAATGGGGTCTCAGATTTCCAGCGGGCCATGGATCAAATGATGGACCAGCACGGGCTACGGGCCACTTTCCCGTATCTGGATAACGTCACCATCTGCGACCATGACCTGCAGGATCATGATGCCAATCTACAAAAATTCCTCCGTACGGCCACTCTCCTGAATCTGACATATAATGAGGCGAAGTGTGTCTTTCGGACACGCCGCCTCGCCATCCTTGGGTACGTGGTAGAAAATGGTGTCCTTGGCCCCGACCCAGCCCGTATGCGTCCCCTTATGCAGCTTCCCCTCCCTACTACCCTCAAAGCACTGAGGAGATGCCTGGGCTTCTTCTTCCTCGTTACGCAGATAAAGCCCGTCCGCTTCTAAAATCGACCTCTTTTCCCCTGGCGGAGGAGGCCCGTCGGGCCTTCGACGACATCAAAGCGGACATCGCGAAGGCCGCGATGCATGCTGTGGATGAATCCATCCCATTCCAAGTGTAAAGTGATGCGTCTGACTTTGCCCGAGCCGCCACCCTTAACCAGAGGGGCCGTCCGGTGTCCTTTTTTTCCCGGACCCTACAAGGCCCCGAGATTCGACACTCCTCGGTTGAGAAGGAGGCCCAGGCCATCGTGGAAGCCGTCCGGCACTGGCACCATTTATCTTGCGGGCCAACAGTTCACTTTAGTTACGGACCAGCGGTCCGTTGCCTTCCTGTTTAACACCAGGCAAAAGGGCAAGATTAAGAATGACAAGATCTTGCGGTGGAGGATTGGGCTCTCCACCTACAGATATGACATCATGTACCGGCCTGGGAAGCTCAATGAGCCCCCAGACGCCCTGTCCCGTGGAACATGTGCCAGCACCCAACTGGACCAGCTACAGTCCCTCCATAATGACCTCTGTCACCCGGGTGTCACCAGATTTTTCCACTTTGTCAAAGCCCGTAACCTGCCCTACTCCCTCGAGGAAGTCCGGTCGGTTACCAGGCAATGCAGGGTCTGCGCAGAGTGCAAACCGCAGTTCTACCGGCCAGGTGGGGCGCACCTTATAAAAACCACTCGCGCGTTTGAGCGCCTCAGCATTGATTTTAAAGGCCCCCTCCCTTTCTCGAACCGCAATATTTATTTTCTGAATGTCATTGATGAATACTCGCGTTTCCCTTTTGCCTTCCCTTGCCCGGACATGACCACGGCTACAGTGATTCGGACCCAGAACACGCTCTTCACCCTGTTCGGCTTTCCATCCTATATTCATAGCGACCGTGGGTCCTCGTTCATGAGTGACGGGCTGCGGCAGTACCTGCTCGCCAAAGGCATTGCCTCCAGCCGCACCACTAGCTATAACCCCAGGGGTAATGGTCAAGTAGAGCGGGAGAACGCAATGGTCTGGAAGGCTGTTAGGGGCCTTCCAGTCAGCCGTTGGCAAGACGTCCTCCCGGACGCATTACATTCAATTAGGTCACTCTTGTGCACAGCAACCAATACGACCCCTCACGAGCGGATGTTCACTTTCCCCAGAAAGTCCTCCTCGGGTACTTCGCTCCCAGCTTGGCTGATGTCCCCGGGGCCCGTTCTGCTTCGGAAGCATGTCCGGACCCATAAGGCAGACCCCTTGGTCGAGGAGGTCCAATTGCTCCACGCTAATCCTCAATACGCTTATGTAGCGTACCCTGACGGGCGGGAGGACACGGTCTCTGTCCGCGACTTGGCACCCGCAGGTGCCCCTGAGGCCACCACGTCCCTCCGTCCCACTGTCCCTTGTATTGTGCGCCCAGAGACTGCTACGCCCCTTCCCCCTTCAGTCCCAGTCTCCCATATTGTGCGCCCAGAGCCCACTATGTCCCTCCACCCCTCAGCCCCAGTTCCCACTGTTCTCCATACACCACCAGGGCCACAGCTCACTCCCCTCACCCCTATGTACAGCTCGCTTGAGTCGCCGGTGCCGTCGCCACGCAGTACCCGACTACTGGACAGGACGATGGATGGGTCCGCCTCACACCATCTGGCGCCTCCTCTCGACGCTCACTGTACGGAGCCTGGGCCGACATCGCTCCCTGCTCGGACGACCCTGCGACCTGCACTACGACGATCGCGATGGCGGATCAAGCCACCAGATCATCTGGACTTGTAATATTGTTTCCGCTTCACCCAGTGTTGTTTTTAAAGGAGGGGTGAGTGTGGTGGACTTCAGTTGTGCCTTTGTCCTATATGGACCACCGTTGTGTGTTGTTATGCCTGGACACATCCCCTGCCGGCTCGGCTCCTCCCCTTGTCACCTAATATAAAGGTGGCTGTCTCCTCCCCTTGTTCAGTTCGGGTCGGTTACCTGTTGGGATGTGCTCCTGGTTCTGTTATGAATAAAAGCCTACAGTTGTATTGGCACACAATTTGCCTAATTGATAGCGCATCAATCCCCTTGCACAATTTCCCTTCAAACATGACCATGCCCCACCCTCTCCCTTCTTGATTTCCCAATCAGAGGAAATAATTTCTCCTGATCTGTCCCTATCAAATCATTTCATATTAAATATCTCCTCAGATCAGCCCTCAACCGAACACAAGTGAAGTTCATGTAAATCCGGTGTCTTGGTATGAGAAGTTGTGACCTTCACACCTCTTAGACAATTGGTGACATTGTTCTCCTGACCTGTTTACAGTTACTGCAGTAATTGGGGGGGATGCAAAGTGGGTCTTGTCTCTGAGTCTTCCTGACTTGTTAAGCTACCCGAATGCTGTACCGTCTGGGATCACTGTTTATTAAGATTTTCATTTCTGGTTTCCAATATTTGTCAGTTTTTATCTCTCTCATTTCCGTGCCACCTGCTCTGCTGCAAACTCCAGATGTTAAAATAGTTTGCAACTTGTTTCCCTGATTTGAAGCATGAATCACCGCGCTAATGCTTTCCTGATGTTGACATTTCAATAAATGTTCACGGATCCAGGGTGTGCAATAAACTGTCTGCTCCGGCAGATACAGTGAATAAACAGAACTATTGAGACTCCTCCGAGCTGTGACATTTACACAGAGGAGATGGGATAATTATAGGCTGCAAGGTGCTACATAAACTCATAAACACGGAGTTGCCTAACACTATTTTTGTTAGGTGTCAGTTGTGGCACAGTTGTTCTCACTCTTGAGTCAGAAGGTTCATGGGTTTAAGTCTCACCCCGGAGACTTTGAGCCCATGATCCAGACTGACACTCAGCGCGGTACTGAGAGTGCTGCACTAACGGGATTGGGGTTTGGGTGGGGCGAATGCTGTCTTTCAGAAGCAATGTTAAATCGAGGTCCTGTCTGCCTTCCCAGGTGAACATGATGTGGAGATGCCGGCGTTGGACTGGGGTAAACACAGTAAGAAGTCTCACAACGCCAGGTTAAAGTTCCAACAGGTTTATTTGGTAGCAAAAGCCACTAGCTTTTGGAGCACTGCTCCTTCGTCAAGCACTCCGAAACCTAGTGGCTTTTGCTGCCAAATAAACCTGTTGGACTTTAACCTGGTGTTGTGAGACTTCTTACTGTGTTTTCCGAGGTGAATGCAGATGATCCTGTTTTGAAGAGCAGGGAAGTTCTTTCCCTGAGGTAATATTGATCCTGCTTCCAACATCAATTAAACAGGGTCGTTATCACACTGCTGTTTGTGGGAGATTACGGTGTGAAAACAGCCTACTGCCTTTCCAATATTACAACAGTGACTACACTTCAAAAAGCAGTTCATTGGCTGCAAAGTACTTTGGGATGTCCTGAAAGTTTCCCTGTAAAATTCCCCTGCAAGCTGCCCTTGGAGCAGTAACGCAGCCATTTGATGTTACTCCAGCTTTTTTAATGACAGTATTCAAAAGATGAATGGGCAGCAGAAAGTTGAAGTGAGCATGTTGTAAAACCAGTGTGCAGCAACTGGACATTAGAAACTGTAGACTGCTCAGTATGCAACACTTCAAACACCAACTCATTCCTAAGCATCAAAGTCTTAACAGTGAACACTTTAAGATTAATTATCACAAGGAACAAGGTCCAAAGAATAGCAATAGGTTCCATCAATCTGCTTCAACAAATGAAGTAAGAAGTTTAACAACACCAGGTTAAAGTCCAACAGGTTTATTTGGTAGCAAAAGCCACTAGCTTTCCCCCACCCACCTGACGAAGGGACAGCCTGTTCCGAAAGCTAGTGGCTTTTGCTACCAAATAAACCTGTTGGACTTTAACCTGGTGTTGGTAGACTTCTTACTGTGTTTACCCCAGTCTAACGCCAGCATCTCCACATCAACAATGAATACAGGAATGACACTTGTTGAGTTTGCATCTAAACAGGAGGGGCACAAATATTCTGGCCGGGAGGTTTGCTGGTGTCACACGGGAGGATTTAAACTAGTTTGGCAGGGGGGTGTGGGACCCAAAGCAAAGGTGAATTAGCTGAAGGGGAACGAGAGAGTAGGGCCAGTGAGACTCAGAGAAACAGCAGGCAGGGTGGGATTGCAAATCAGAGAGGGTCTGGTGGACTGAAGTGCATTTGTTTCAATGCGAGAAGTGTAACAGGTAAGGCAGATGAACTTAGAGCTTGGATTAGTACTATGAACTATGATGTTGTTGTCATTACAGAGACTTGGTTAAGGGAAGGACAGGATTGGCAGCTTAACATTCCAGGATATAGATGTTTCAGGCGGGATAGAGGGAGATATAAAAGGAGTGTGTGAGTTGCACTACTGGTTAAGGAGAATATCACAGCTGTACTCCGGGAGGACACCTCGGAGGGTTCATACAGCGAGGCAATATGGGGAGAGCTCAGGAATAGGAAAAGTGTAGTCACAATGTTGGGGGTTTACTATTGGCCGCCCAACTGCCAGCGGGAGATTGAGGAACAGATGTGTTGGCAGATTTTGGCAAGGTGTAAAAGTAACAGGGTTGTTGTGGTGGGAGATTTTAATTTCCCCTATATTGACTGGGACTCACTTAGTGCTAGGGGCGTGGATGGGGCAGAGTTTGTAAGGAGCATCCAGGAGGGCTTCCTGAAACAGTATGTAGATAGTCCAATTAGGGAAGGGGCCACACTGGACCTGGTATTGGGGAATGAGCCCGGCCAGGTGGTCGATGTTTCAGTAGGGGAGCAGTTCGGGAACAGTGACCACAATTCAGTAAGCTTTAAGGTACTGATGGATAAAGAAAAGTGTAGTCCTCAAGTTAAGGTGCTAAATTGGGGGAAGGCTAATTACAACAATGTTAGGCAGGAACTGAAGAAGGTAGATTGGGGGCAGATGTTTGAGGGCAAATCAACATCTGGCATGTGGGAGGCTTTCAAGTGTAAATTGACAGGGATTCAGGACCGGCACATTCCTGTAAGGATGAAGGATAAGTATGGCACGTTTTGGGAACCTTGGATAACGAGAGATATTGTGAGCCTAGTCAAAGAGAAAAAGGAAAGATTTGTCAAAGCTAGGAGACTGGGAACGCACGAAGCAAGTGTGGAATACAAGGAAAGTAGAAAGAAACTTAAGCAAGGAGTAAGAAGAGCTAAAAGGGGTCATGAAAAAGCATTGGTCAGCAGGATTAAGGAAAATCCCAGGGCTTTTTACACATATATAAAGAGCAAGAGGGTAGCCAGGGAGCGGGTTGGCTCACTCAAGGACAGGGGAGGGAATCTATGTGTGGAGCCAGAGGAAATGGGCAAGGTATTAAATGAATACTTTGCGTCAGTATTCACCAAAGAGAAGGACTTGGTGGATGATGAGTCTGGGAAAGGATGTGTAGATAGTTTGAGTCATGTTGAGATCAAAAAGGAGGAGGTATTGGGGTTCTTGAGGAACATTAAGGTAGAGAAGTCCCCAGGGCCTGATGGGATATACCCCAGAATACTGAGTTTGGCAAGGAAGGAAATGGCTGGGGCCTTGAGAGAAATCTTTGTATCTTCACTGGCTACAGGGAAGGTCCCAAAGGATTGGAGAATAGCCAATGTTGTTCCTTTGTTTAAGAAGGGTAGCAAGAATAATCCAGGAAATTACAGGCCGGTGAGCCTTACATCAGTGGGAGGATTCTTCGAGACAGGATTTATTCCCACTTGGAAATAAATGGACGTATCAGTGAGAGGCAACATGGTTTTGTGAAGGGGAGGTCATGTCTCATTAACTTGATCGAGCTTTTCGAGGAAGTGATGAAGATGATTGATAAGGGTAGGGCAGTGGATGTTATCTACATGGACTTCAGTAAGGCCTTTGACAAGGTCCCTCATGGCAGACTGGTGCAGAAGGTGAAGTCGCATGGGACCAGAGGTGAGCTGGCAAGATGGATTCAAAACTGGCTCGGTCAAAGAAGACAGAGGGTAGCAGTGGAAGGATGCATTTCTGAATGGAGGGCTGTGACAAGTGGTGTTCCTCAGGGATCAGTGCTGGGACTTTTGCTGTTTGTAATATATATAAATGATTTGGAGGAAAATGTAACTGGATTGATTAGTAAATTTGCGGACGACACAAAGATTGGTGAATTTGCGGAGAGCGATGAGGATCATCAGAGGATACAGCAGGATATAGATCAGTTGGAGACTTCGGCGGAGAGATGGCAGATGGAGTTTAATCCGGACAAATGCAAGGTAATGCATTTTGGAAGGTCTAATACAGATAGGAAATATACAGTAAATGGCAGAACCCTTAAGAGTATTGATAGGCAAAGGGATCTGGGTGTACAGGTACACAGGTCACTGCAGGTGGAGAAGGTAGTCAAGAAGGCATACGGTATGCTTGCCTTCATCGGCCGGGGTATTGAATTTAAAAATTGGCAAGTCATGTTGACGCTTTATAGAACCTTAGTGAGGCCGCACTTGGAATATAGTGTTCCATTCTGGTCGCCACACTACCAGAAGGATGTGGAGGCTTTGGAGAGGGTACAGAAAAGATTTACCAGAATGTTGCCTGAATGTTAGCTATGAGGAGAGGTTGGAGAAACTTGGTTTGTTCTCACTGGAGTGACAGAGGTTGAGGGGCAACCTGATAAAGTCTACAAGATTATGAGAGGCGTGGACAGAGTGGATAGTCAGAAGCTTTTTCCCAGGGTGGAAGAGTCAATTATTAGGGGGCATAGGTTTAAGGTGCGAGGGGCAAGGTTTAAAGGAGATGTACGAGGCAGATTTTTTACACAGAGAGTGGTGGGTGCCTGGAACTCGTTGCCGGGGGAGGTCGTGGAAGCGGATAGTGACTTTTGAGGGGCGTCTTGACAAGTAATGAATGAGATGGGAATCGAGGGATATGGTCCCCGGAAGCGTTGGGGTTTTAGTTCAGTCGGGCAGCATGGTCAGTGCAGGCTTGGAGGGCCGAAGGGCCTGTTCCTGTGCTGTAATTTTCTTTGTTCTTTGAGTAACAGGATCTTAATTTTAAAATTGATCTTTCAGGTCAATTACTAAATGATCAGTGAATTGACTGTCACTAAATTTAAACATGGATAACTGATGGCAAAGGTGGTTGAAGTGAACAGATAGGCTGTGGGATTGAGCTGACTTGAGGCAAGGAGCCTGATTATAGAAGTAAAGGTGGTTAATCTGTAGCTGATGCAGTGATCGAAAACCAAGTACCCAGGGGAAGGAAACCCAGGCAGAACGTAGAAGAGGAATCAGGAACAGAAATTCCCCTTTCCCGATTCCTCTTCAGGGTTCTACCTGGGTTTACTGACCATCAATCAGCACTTCCCTGGGGTACTTGGTACTTGGAGGGAGTACGGGAATGGGGAGAATGGAGGAAGTGAGGGAATGGGGAAAGTGTGGGGGGAATTGGAGTGGGGAAGTGGGAGAATGGGGAAGTGGGAGAATGGGAGATTGGGTGATGGGGAGTTAGGGAATGGGAGAGTGGAGAAATGGGGGAGTGATGGAATTGGGAATGATGGAATGGGGAAGTGGGGGTTGCTGGGAAATGGGAGGAGTGAGGGAATGGGATAGTGGGGGAATGGGGAAGCAACGTGGTGTGGAAGAATGAGGGAGTGGGTGAATGGGGGGTGTGGAAGAATGGGGGGAGTGGGTGGGATGGGGATAGTGGGGTAATGGTGGTGTGTGGGAATGGTGGTTGAGGGGAATAGGGGAATTGGGAAATGGGGGACTGGTGGAATGGGGACATGAGAGAGTGTGGGTGAATGCAGCAGTAGGGGAATAGCGGGATTGGAGGAATGGGAACGAATGAGGGAATGGGGGAATGAGGGAATGGGTTGTGTAGGGATATTGGGAGAATGGGGAGTGGGTGATGAGGAGTTAGGGAATGGGAGACTGGAGGAATGGGGGAGTGATGGAATTGGGAATAATGGAATGGGGAAGTGGGGAGATTAGGGGAATGGTTGAATGTGGGGGAATGGGATTAGTGGGGGAATGGGCTGAATGGTGGAGTGGGGGGAATTGGAAGGAACCAACAAGAGGGAAATATGTATTTGACTTCATGACAGTATCGGCAAGAGTGACCACCATAAGGTCCTTGGGGAGACGAAGTCCCGCCTTCACATTGAGAACAACCTCCAGCATGGTTGGCATTATCATCGTGCTAAATGGGACAGACTTCAAATAGATCCAGCAACTCCAGAATGGGCACCTATGAGGCGCTGTGGGCCATCAACAGCAGCAGAACTGTACCCCAGCACAACCTGCAACCTTATGGCCTGGCATATCCCCCACTCAACCACTACCATCAAGCCAGGGGATCAACCCTGGTTCAATGGAGAGTGCAGGAGTGCATGCCAGGAGCAGCACCAGGCAGACCTAAAAATGAGGTGTCAACCTGGTGAAGCCACCAAACAGAACTACTCACATGCCAAGCAGCATCAACAGCAAGTGATAGAGTAAAGCATTCCCACAACCAACGGATCAGATCTAAGCTCTGCAGTCCTGCCACATCCAGCTGTGAATGGTGGTGGAACAATTAAACAACTCACTGGAGGAGCAGGGTCCACAAATATCCCTATCCTCAATGATGGAGGAGCCCAGCACATCAGTACAAAAAATAAGGTTGAAGCATTCGCAGCAATCTTCAGCCAGAAGTGCCGAGTGGATGATCCATCTCGGCCTCTTCCAGTGGTCCCCAGTATCTCAGATGCCAGTCTCCAGCCAATTTGATTCACTCCACGTGATATAAAGTAACGGTTGGAGGCACTGGACACTGCAAAGGCAATGGACCCTGATAACATTCCGGCAATAGTACTGAAGACTGGTGCTCCAGAACTTGCTGCTACTCTAGCCAAGCTCTTCCAGTACAGTTACAACACTGGCATCTACCCAACAATGTGGAAAATTGCCCAGTTATGTTCTGTACACAAAAAGTAGGTCAAATCCAACCTGGCCAATTACCACCCAATCAGTCTACTCTCGATCATCAGGAAAGTGATGGAAGGGGTCATCGACAGTGCTATCAAGCAGCACCTGCTCAGCAATAACCTGCCCAGTGACTTTCAGTTTGGGTTTCGCCAGGGTCACTCAGCTCCTGACCTCATTACAGCCGTAGTTCAAACATGGACAAAAGAGCTGAATTCCAGAGGTGAGGTGAGAGTGACAGCCTTTGACATCAAGGCCGCATTTGACTGAGTGTGTCATCAAGGAGCCCTAGCAAAACTGGAATCAATGGGTATCAGGGGGTAAACTCTCCACTGGTTGGAGTCATACTTGGCACATAGGAAGATGGTTGTGGTTGTGGAAGGTCAGTCATCTCAACTCTGGGACATCTCTGCAGGAGTCCCTCAGAATAGTGTCCCAGGCTCAACCATCTTCAGTTGCTTCAATGACCTGCTCTCCATCATAAGGTCAGAAGTGGGAATGTTTGCCAATAATTGAAAAATGTTCAGCACCATTCACGGCTCCTCAGATTCGGAAACAGCCCATGTTCAAAGGCAACAAGATCTGGACAATATCCAAACTTAGGCAGATGAATGGCAAGTAACATTCATGCCACACAAATGCCAGGCACTCGAACCACCTCCCATTGACATTCAATGGTGTTACTATCACTGAATCCCCCACTGTCAACATCCTTGTGGTTACCATTGACCAGAAACTCAACTAGACTTGCCACATAAACACAGTGGTTACAAGAGCAGGTCAGAGGCTAGGAATATTGCGGCGAGTAACTCATCTCCTGACTCCCCAAAGCCTATCCACCATCTACAAGGCACAAGTCAAGAGTGTGATGGAATCCTCCCCACTTGCCTGGATGGGTGCAGCTCCAACAACACTCAAGAAGCTTGACACCATCCAGGAAAAAGCAGCCCACTTGATAGGCACCACATCCACAAACATCCACTCCCTCCACCACTGACGCTCAGTAGCAGCAGTGTGTACTATCTACAAGATGCACTGCAGCAACTCACCAAAGATCCTTAGACAGCACCTTCCAAACCCACGACCACTTCCATCTGGAAGGACAAAGGCAGCAGATACATGGGAACACCACCACCTGCAAGTTCCCCTGCAGCGATTCAAGAAGGCAGGTCACCATCACCTTCTCAAGGGAAACCAGGGGCAGGCAATAAATGATGACCAGCCAGTGATGCCCATGTCCCATGAATAAAATTAAGTGGGGTAATGGAGGAGTCGGGGGAATAAGGGGACTTGAGGGAATGGGAGGAGTTGGGGAACAGGGAGTGGGGGAATGGGCAAAATGGGGGGAAAGAGGGAGTGGAGGAATGGGGGAAAAGTTAAAGTGTATTTATTAGTCACAAGTAAGGCTTACATTAACACTGCAATGAAGTTACTGTGAAATTCCCCGAGTCCCCACACTCCAGCGCCTGTTCGGGTCAATGCACCTAACCAGCACCTCTTTCAGACTGTGGGAGGAAACCGGAGCACCCGGAGAAACCCACGCAGACACAGGGAGAATGTGCAGACTCCACACAAACAGTAACCCAAGCTGGGAATCGAACCCGGGTCCCTGGCGCTGTGAGACAGCAGTGCTAACCACTGTGCCACTCACAGGAAGAGGGGGCATGTGGGAGTGGGGGAATGGAGGGGTGCAGGGTTGGGGGAAATGAGGGATTATTGAATGGAGTGGGTGAATGGGGGAGTGGGGAATGGGCAGTCAGGGGAAATGGGAAGACTCGAGGGAATAGGGGAGAGGTGGTTTGGGGGACTGTGGGGAATGGTGGACTGAGGGAATGGGGGAGTTGGGGAATGGGCTGATTAGGGAAATGGGTAAAGTGGGGAATGGGGCAGTGGAGGAACAGGGAGGGGGGAATGGGGGTTGGGAATTGGGGAATGAGGGATTATTGAATGGAGAATTGGGGTAATGGGAGAAGTGGGGGAATGGATAAATGAAGGAATGGAATGAGTTGGGTGAATGGGGTAGTGGGGAAATGGGAAGTTGGGGAATGGAGGAGTGGAGGGATTGGAGGGAGAAGGGGAATGTAGGGAATAGGGGAGTGGGGGATTGGGGAAGGGGAGAATGGGGGTGTGAGGGAATAGAGGTGTTCAGCATTAGGAAATGGGGAGAGTTGGGGGAATAGGGGGAATATGGGGAGCGACGGAATGGGGCAGTGGGAGAGTGAGGGAATAGTGGGTAGTGGGGATTTAGGGGAGTTTGGGAGAATGGGGTACTGAGGCAGCGGGGAAGTGGGGGGGTTGGGGGAATGGAATGAGTGTGGGATTTAGGGGGAGTGGGAGGCATTGGGGGCAAGAGGGGGAATAGAGGGTATGGGGGATTGGGGAGATTGAGGGGAATGAGGGCATGAGGGAATAGAGGGAGTTGGGGAATGGGAGAGTGAGGGGAGTGGAGAGAGTGGGGGAATGCAGGGAGTGACTGGAATGGGGGAATTGGGGGAATGGAGGGAGTTGGAGGAATGGAGGGAGTTGGGGAGAATTGGAATATTAGGGGAATGGGGGCAGTGGGGGATTCGAGGATTGAGGGAATGGGGGAGTGACGAAATTGGGGTGAGAGGGCCACTGGGGAGCATTTGGAAATGGGGGAGTGATGGAATAAGGATAGTGGAGTGATGGAATGGGGGAGTGGGGGAATGGTTGGAGTTGGGGGAATGTTAGGAGTTGGGGGATGGGGAGTGGGGTTTTGGGGTTTGGGGGAGTGGGAGATAGGGAGTTGGAGACTGGTAAAACAAAGAGCAAAGAACAAAGAACAATACAGCAGGAACAGGCCCTTCGGCCCTCCAAGCCTGCACTGCTCATGTGCCCACTAGACCATTCTTTTGTATCCCTCTATTCCCAGTCTGTTCATGTGGTTACCCAGATAAGTCTTAAACGATCCCAGCGTGTCTGCCTCAATCACCTTGCTTGGGAGTGCATTCCAGGCCCCCACCACCCTCTGTGTAAAATACGTCCCCCCGACATCTGTGTTGAACCTTGTCCACCTCACCTTGAACCCGTGACCTCTTGTGTTTGTCACCTCCGACCTGGGAAAAAGCTTCCCACTGTTCACCCTATCTATGCCCTTCATAATTTTATACACCTCTATTAAGTCTCCCCTTATCCTCCGTCTTCCCAGGGAGAACAATCCCAGTTTACCCAATCTCTCCTCATAACTAAGCCCTTCCATACCAGACAACATCCTGGTAAACCTTCTCTGTACTCTCTCCAAAGCCTCCACGTCCTTCTGGTAGTGTGGCGACCAGAACTGGACGCAGTATTCCAAATGTGGCCTAACCATCGTTCTATACAGCTGCAACATCATATGCCAACTTTTATATTCTATGCCCTGTCCAATAAAGGCAAGCATGCCATATGCCTTCTTCACCACCTCTCCGCCTGTGCTGCCACCTTTAAGGATCTGTGGACTTGTACACCCAGGTCCCTCTGTGTGTCTATACTCCTGATGGTTCTGCCATTTATTGTATAGCTCCCCCTTACATTATATCTACTGAAATGCATCACTTCGCATTTATCTGGATTAAATTCCATCTGCCATTTCTCCGCCCAATGTTCCAGCCTATCTATATCCTGCTGTATTCTCTGCCAATGTTCATCACTATCCGCAACTCCAGCAATCTTCGTGTAGTCCGCAAACTTACTGATCACACCAGCAACATCTTCCTCCAAATCATTTATATGTGTCACAAACAGCAGAGGTCCCAGTACAGAGCCCTGCGGAACACCACTAGTCACAGACCTCCAACCGGAAAAAGACCCCTCCACTGCTACCCTCTGTCCTCTATGGCTAACACAGTAAGAGTTTTAACAACACCAGGAGAACAGATTTCCACTCCATCTGATGAAGGGGCAGCGCTCCGAAGGCTTATAGTATTTGCTACCAAATAAACCTGTTGGACTTTAGCCTGGTGTTGTGAGACTTCTTACTGTGCTTACCCCAGTCCAACGCCAGCATCTCCACTTCTATGGCTAACACAGTAAGAGTTTTAACAACACCAGGTTAAAGTCCAACAGGTTTATTTGGTAGCAAATACCATTAGCTTTCGGAGCGCTGCTCCTTCGTCAGATGGAGTGGAAATTTCTATATCCTGCTGTATTCTCTGACAATGTTCATCACTATCCGCAACTCCAGCAATCTTCGTGTCGTCCGCAAACTTACTGATCACACCAGTTACATCTGCCTCCAAATCATTTATATATATCACAAACAGCAGAGGTCCCAGTACAGAGCCCTGCAGAACACCACTAGTCACAGATCTCCAACCGGAAAAAGACCCCTCCACTGCTACCCTCTGTCTTCTATGGCAAACACAGTAAGAGTTTTAACAACACCAGGTTAAAGTCCAACAGGTTTATTTGGTAGCAAATACCATTAGCTTTCAGAACGCTGCTCCTTCATCAGATGGAGTGGAAATTTCCCCTCCATCTGACGAAGGAGCAGCGCTCCAAAAGCTAATGGCATTTGCTACCAAATAAACGTGTTGGACTTTAACCAGGTGTTGTTAAAACTCTTTCTGTGTTCACCCCAGTCCAACGCCGGCATCTCCACTTCTATGGCTAAGCCAGTTCTCCACCCATCAATCCCCCTAGAACGGGGGAGTGGGGGATTGGGGGCAGGGGGGAATGGGGTGTTATGGGGATTTGGTGGAGACTGGAGGAGTTGGGGAGTGGGGCAATGGAGGGGACTGGGGGAATAGCTCTCACTGGGGACAATGATTCAGTCACGTCCAAATTACCTTGCAAAACCACCATCCCAACTGATGCATAGGCAAGGTTAATATTAGAAACAGCGCTTGTGTAATTCACATTCAAGGTGATGGTTAACACTCAATGCTTTTGGACAAGCGCGGACAGTTTGAGGTGGAAACAGCTCTCCCAAAGAATTGGCATGGGAAGATGGGCTGAATTACCCCCTCCAGTGCCGTAAGATTCTATGATTCTACAATCTTTAAATTATGAGGGCAAAAGTGAATAAGAAAGGTTAAATGATGGGGATAATAGAGGAGTCACACACAGATGCACCTACATAGCTTTCGAAACAGTGGCACAGGGAGTGAATAAGAGAAAACTGAGGCTGTTCAACATCTGAACAGGGACATCAAGTATTTGTTAAAGGCATAATCCAATCCTACACACATACATTCATTCACAGTGCCCTGCCTGTTCAGGGTTTGTAACTGTGATAGAAAGTCACCTGAAAGACATTTCAGCATCTTTTCTCCATTCAGTGTTTTATTTTACTGTTTTTCGGCAGTATTAACCTGGCACATGTCCTATAATAGGGTTTGTAAGCAGGAGGCTAGAAGGCTCATTAAGATGTAGCGCGCAATGGCCAGGTTGAAATTTATGTTCCATCTCCTGACACAGGAGCCCTTCAATGAATTCCTCTAATTAAACCATGTGCAAATCAAACTCTCCGTCTTAGCAATTGAAATATTACAGAATCCCAGACCACAGAAGGAGACTATTCAGGCCATCACGCCTGTGTCAAGTATTTGAAAGACCTCTCCAATAAATCGTACATCTGCTCTGTCCCTAAAACCCTGTAAAAATCTCTTTTTCAAATATTGATCCATTCCCCTTCTTTCAAAAGTTGCTACTGAATGATTCTATTACTTTTCTCAGGCAGGGCACTGCAACTTTTAAAAAATCCTCTTAATCTTCCCCCTTTAATTCTTTCGGCAATTATCTTCAAACACCGAGGATCTTATTTTTTTAATGGAAAAAAATCGCTTTAACAAACCCATGCTGCATCAACCTCTGTTCGATATTCAGGAATGAGTTGAAACGACCCACTTGCACAGATGTTAAGCCCTCTTCCTAAGCAGCAGACAACATTGTCTGCTCTACAATTCTAGGCAGAGCTACATTTAAATGAACAGCAACTGAAATCATTCATTTTACTTTTGGGATAAATAAGAGACAGAGGTCAGCAAGGCAACATGAAAAATCTCAATTTCCACCCGTCCAATAGAAGTATACTGTGTTGCTTTAAGGAGAATCCAGTTGCACAGGTTTAAATATTAAAGCTGCCTCGGAAATTATGAATGGTGATAAGTATAAGGCAGAAAGAGCTATATTTGAACTATTTTAAAATGTGATTTATAGACTTGCCTTTGTTGCCCTCACCATCATAATTTTAAGCAACAAAAGTATATTTGATTAATATAAACCAGAATGATTCTTGAGCAGTCAGGTTTCTTACCTTGGTGGCAGTGGATGGTTGTGGAGCTGAGCTGGTCTGAACTGCCTGCCTGTGGACAGCACTCGAACTGATGGCCTGCTTGTCAAATAAATTCCTTCTGCCACAGTGAGATCAGCAAAGCTGTGGACTTCACACACACTCCCTTTTGCAAAAAACTCACCCATGTGATTCCAGCCAGTGATGTCATTGAGGAAATGCCAAAATTCATTCATTTATTTTTAACTCTTTTGCTGACCACTGTCCACTCTGCTGTCCTGCCTCTCTCCCTCCTCTCCTGTGCCACCACCAGATCTGGGCAAATTGCCTAAAGCTTTAACCCTTAGAGAGGCTAAGACCGGTCCCAACTGGCAACAAAGCTTTGGTCAGGGCCCTGAGGTGTCTCTGCTGAGGCAGTGTTTTATGCGGCTGTAGGTGAGCGCCTGTTAGATTGCTCTGTGGTCGTCTCTGATGTAGAGTTATCAGCTGTGCCTCAGCAGTTCACACACTTAGCTCTTGGGTTAGAAAGTTGTAGGTTCTGCTCCCTCTATCCAGAGACCTGACCTCATAATCCCAGGAGTCTGTGCTGAGGGAGTTCTGCACTGTCAGAGGTGCTGTCTCACTAATGAAGCATTAAACCGAGGCCCATCCTCTGCTCTCTCAGGTAAACGTAAAAGGTTACACATCTTGTCTTGAAGAGCGGGGGAGTTCTCCCTAGGTCAGCATTCATCCCTCAACCAACAGCACAAAAAATAATTCAGATGATCTGGTTGCTCTCACACTTCTCTTGACAAGATCTTGCTACACGCAAAGTGGCTACTGTATTTGCTACAATACAATGGTGTTTAACAGGCGGTAAGGTGCTTTGGAATGTACTGACATCATGCAAGACACCATTCGCTTCCCCATTGACTCACATCAGAACTGTCCCAAAAAAAAAAAATTATATTTATGGAGCACATTTAACTTAATCAGTCAGGGAATCAAGGGTTATGGGGATAAGGTGGGAAAGTGAAGTTGAGGATTATCATATCAGATCAGTAATGATCTTATTGATGGCGGAGCAGACTCAATGGGTCGAATGGTGGAACTTCTACTCCTACGTCTTATGGTTTAATAAAATGCCCTCAGATACTTCACATTGTTAAACAAAGCATGATACCCAGCCCGTGAAGAGATAGTCGGCCAGACATCAAATGCAAAGAGAGAGGTCCTGAGGAGAAAAGTGAGGTGGAGTGTAAGGATGGAATACCAGAGATTGAAGCCTCGGCACTGCATCAGGAATGGCAGAAGCAGAGACCAGCCTTCAGGAACTATATCTCAGGGCAAGCACAGATCCTGCTTCACATCTTCTGGCAATCAGTACATCGGAGAAGGTAGAATCTGTGCATCAGAGGGAGGATTGAGGTGGATGGGATATTTCAAGCATTTAAACAGGTTTGGAATTCAAAGGCAACTATTTAAATGGAAGATTTTTCCCTTGTTGCCGAATCCAGGGTTATGCAAGATAAAAGAATGCAGTGACATAAGAGTGTAGGGTGGAAGAAAGAGGGTTCATTGTTTGATCTATCACACCCAGATGTCACTAGTAAACACAAAGGTCAATGTGCATTTCTTTCTGTTGGGTCGGCCAGGTGTCAGACTCAAGCTGCAAACTGTAACTTACTGAGTAGTTCTCCACATCTGGACTGGGGAGGGGGTCGGGGGGGAGGGGGCGGTGGCTGGTGGGGAGAGAGTTGTGAGCTGTGGCTCAGGGGGCATCACTCTCAACCTCAGAATCAGGAAGGATAATTGGCTTCAAGCCCCACTCCAGAGACCTGAAACCAATACCAAACCAGAACATTCCCAGTGCAGTTCTGGGGGAGTGCAGCACTGTCAGGGGAGCCACCTTCAGGGGGTGAGATATTAGACTATGATCTTGACTATAGCCTCACAGGAAGGTGTAATAGATCCCAGATGGCACTGATTTGGGCATTCTTCCAGTTGATCTGGCTCATATTTATAACACAAACTAGCAGATAATCTGACACATCATCTCATTGTTGTTTGTGGGAGCTTCTATAAATATCCCATCTTTATTCTGGGGCAACAGTGACTGCTATTTATTGGTTGTAAACTCTTCCCACTCCAGAGGGTTGTGGACGCTCTGTCATTGACTATATCTAAGCTGGGATAGACGGGTTTTTGGTCTCTCGGGGAATCAAGGAATATGGGGAATGGGCAGAAAAATAGAGGTAAGGCCAAAAGTCAGCTATGGTTGATGGTGTTACAGACTCAAGGGAATGTCAAGTATGTGGGAGGTCCCGCGTAGTGAAGGGCACTGTATAATTGCAATGTCTTATTTCCTTTATCCAGTGTCCACTGATAAAATACCTACACTTGTTCCACTATCCCTAGGTGCACCCAACTGTTCCATAATCGAATACCATGTCAAAGAGACTTGTTTTTAAACTCCCTTACCCTCGAGAACACTCACACTGTTTATGAGAGTAACTGACATGACTGAGTCTGGGCAGATAGTAATGGTGGGACCACCGGCAGTCATTCAGACAGAGACGGTTGTTCAGATGTCTCTCCCACAAGCTGCTCTGTGCTCCTGACTGTGCCACAGGACCCAGACCCTTCGAGAAAAACTTGCATCTCACAGGCTTGTAACCTAACCAGTGATTCCCTCGTCTGTCAGAGAGATGATGAACAGCAGATAGCCTATGCCAGGTGGCAACTTTTTCACCATTTTTCTCTAATGATTCATTTGGCAGTTTAAGTTTAGCAAACACAAACACATGTCTTACATGCTGATGATAGTCCTCTTCACTGTAATGCGATGGTCATCGCGAGCAGCACTGTCTGACTGGGACAGTATTTATATACCTGCAATCAAAAAGAAATGGAGGTGAACGTAACATCTGTTATCCACAGGAATTCTGTACAATTGGGTGAGGAAGACATCTGGACCATTGGAACTCTATAGAACAGAAATTAATAGGAATTAATTTAACCAATTCTGCAAAGTGGGAATGGATAGGAAGTAATTGAACCCATTGGAACTATGTAAAATGGGAATGAATGGGAACTAATTGAACCCATTGGAATTCCATACACTGGGAGTGAATGGGAATTAATATAATCCATTGGAATACTATATATTGGATATGAATGGACATAAATTTAATCCAAAGAAATTCCATTCAATAATTCAAGCAAGAATGTGGCAACATGGCCCCTTTAAGGGAGCGATCCCTGAGGGCCATGTGGTCGGGCTGGATCCGATGGAGAGGTAGCATGGGAAGCTGACCCCATCGGGCGCAAAGGCACGGGTCCTGGGTTAGGGAGGAACCTCAGTTGGAGCCAGGGAGAAGGAAGTAGAGATGTATTGCAGTTCTGTCAGATCCTTGTACATATATAAATATTGTTGGTGATAAACCCTTTATAACTTGCAGTCACATCGAGCTGCCTTCAAAGTTCTTAGAAAGAGGTAATAATTGGATTCATTGCACCAGGCAGTGGGAGGTGGTGTAACATCCTTCTTAGTATTTTATTCACAGTGAAGACTAAGTGATTTCTTCTGACTCAGAAACTGTTTGACCAATGTGAATGTGATGTGAGATGATATTTCATCCGTCGGTGCCAGTTCACTTTGGGGCACAGTTGCTGAACGATAAATCTAATTGATGGCCAAGGCAAAATACATGTGTTTATTGTTTTATTTCTACCTGAGGTGCCTTCCCTTGGACAGTGGGGTCAGAGTGTAATATTCATGCATCTCTTCATCCATTTGCTGTTTTAGAGTATTTGGCTCAGTAGGCAGCGGAATTTCCTTTCCGGCAGGTTAGCCCAGGGTTCAAGGCCCCTCAAGAGACTTAAACCCAGAATCTGAGTTGACATTGCAATATTGGAGGTACACTCTTTTGATGAGGTATTAAACTGAGACCCCAACTGCTCTCTCGACTGGGTGTAAAAGATCCCCAGGATTGTGAGGCTCTTTGACAGGATGCAAAGGAGATTTACAAGAATGGTTCCAACAGTGGGAGGTTTTAGTTACAAAGTTAAATTCGAGGAGCTGGAGTTGCTCCCCTTGAAGCAATGGAGATTTAAGGAAGATTTGATAGTGTAGAAGACAGGTGTGAATAGGGAAGACTAGAAAAAACAGTTCCAAATACCTGATGACATAAGGACTAGGGGACATAGAGTTATGGTTTTGGGCAAGAGATGCAAAATATGTGAAGAAGACCTTTATTTGTAGAGCAAGCGATAATAACCTAGAACTTGCTATCTACAAGTGCAAAATGAAATTGGATGGGCACTTGAGGTCATAGAACCCTAGAAGCAGGAGGAGGCCATTCAGCCCTTCAAACCTGCTCCATCATTCATTTTGATCATGGCTGATCATCAAATTCAATATCCTGATTCTCCCTTGCTCCCATATCCCTTGATCCCTTTAGCCCCAAGAGCTACATCTAATTTCTTCTTGAAATCATTCAATAAACCTGCAGGTCTACAGGGAGAGAGCAGGGAATGGCAGTGAATTCAATCCCCTTCTGTCCCATAAATGGCAATGGGCGGGAATCTCCCAAAAACATTTTCACAGTGCCATAATGGCAGGAGTGATCTACGTTGGCCTTTCAGGTGCACTCCGCACCGCAATCCTCCCACACTCAGTCTCTCTTTCAGAGAGTTGGGAGTTTGGCACCAGAGCTGAGGGAGGTGTGGGTGGGTGGGTTGGGGGGGCGGGGGGGGGGGAGGGGGGGAGGTGGTGGAAACGGAGAATGGGGCCGAAACACACCAGTGAGCCTGGCTTCAGAATGCTTTGGCCATTTCACAAGGGCACCTCAATCTCCGTGCACTGGGAGACCCCTTCCCTCCACCAACATTGGGACCCCCCCCTCACCATCAGCGGTATGTTCCCCCATCCCCTCCCCAACACGGGCTGCTGGCATCGGGGCCCTGCTGATGGATCCCCCTGCCTGGCCACCAACATGTCCCCCAATCATGACCCTTGACATGCCCCCCATGATGACCACCTTCATGGTCCACCCATGTACGACTCCCCCCATTAGACCCCCTTCCCCGAGCAGCCCCAGGTCATAGTCCCCACTTAGACCCCCATCCCCTCGTCACACTGGCACACTGCCCATGCCCTTCTGGCACACTGGCAGCGCCAACTGACACTGTCGAGGTGTCCAGGGGCCACTGCCGGGGTGGCCGGTTGACATTGGAAGTCTGCCAGTTGAGCACTGTCAATGTGCCAGATAGGCACCACCAGGTGGGCACTGCCTGATGGGCACTGCCCTGCTTCCATGTTTCCTACACCATAACAGTGATATTATTTCAGTCATGGTCGACCACTGGGCTGCCCTGAGGCCATGAGGGGTATGACATAGAAATGGCAAGTTGCTTTTTTCATTGTTGAGCCAGGAAAATATTCATCGCTGCCATTAGATAATTAAACGCACAATCACTGACAAAAGAGCTTTAAGTGGATGCTTTGACCATGATGTAGAATATTTATCTGCAGAGCCAGGACAGATGTGATTATCTCACATGTGGGCCGTCACTGTTTGGGGAAATATTTCCATATTTCCTTGGCTTGTAGCATAACAAGCAAATTTTTGTGTTGTTACTGACACAGGCCACTGGAGACAATAGTTATGAAAGGTCAGTTGGCAAAAGAAACGGAACAGCTTTAACATATAGCAATGTCAAGATTAGAGGACCCGTAGATGTCTCTCAATGGGACTGCGAAGTTCAGACAATGTCACTTGAGTCTGTCTGTCTGTCCAGGCGCTGGAGCTGCCAGTGTATATTCAGCTAATTTCAGTATAAACTGTTCAATGTGAGACTCCCAGTCTGGGCTCGCAAATTGAGGTCACTGCTTGACGGAGCATTGTAGAGTTGTACAAGATGCATGTCTAGTCCTGTGCTCTGACGGGTTTATTCATGGCCACATTCTCAGTGCTCCAAAACAAGCTCATGTTAATAGGAAGCACTGCAAATTGTTCTGTAAAATGCATTTCCATCTGTGGGCTGGGCATCACACAATCTCTGGCACACTCGCACACAGGCCTGCTTTAAAAGACTGATGACCTGCATTGTTAATTTCTCCTAAATTCATTTATGGGATGTGGGCATCGCTGGCTAGGCCAGCATTTATTGTCCATCCCTAATTGCCCCTTGTGGAGGTGCTGGTGAGCTGCCTTCTTTAACCGCTGCAGTCCCTGAGCTGTAGGTACACTCACAGTGCTGTTAGGGAGGGAATTACAGGATTTTGACCCAGCGACAGTGAAGGAATGGCAATATATTTCCAAGTGAGGATGGTGAGTGACTCCAGATGGTGGTGTTCCCAAGTATCTGCTGCTCTTCTAGATGGTAGTGGGGTTGGAAGTTGCTGAGGCAGTACAGTGGCATAGCAGTTAGCACTGCTGGCTCACATCATCAGGGACCCGGGTTCGATTCCGGCCTTGGGTGACTGTGTGGCGTCTTCACATTCTCCCTGAGTCTGCATGGGTTTCCTCGGGCTGTCCTGGTTTCCTTCTACAGTCTACAGATTAGGTGGATTGGCCATGCTAAATTGCCCCTTAGTGTCTGAAGATGTGTAGGTTAGGTGGACTGGCCATGCTAAGTTGCCCCTTCGTGTCCGAAGATGTGTAGGTTAGGTGGATTGGCCATGCTAAATTGCCCCTTCGTGTCCGAAGATGTGTAGGTTAGGTGGACTGGCCATGCTAAGTTGCCCCTTCGTGTCCGAAGATGTGTAGGTTAGGTGGATTGCCCATGGGAATAGGGTGGAGGGCAGGTCTGGGCGGAATGCTCCTTCGGAGAGTCGATGGGCCCAATGGCCTTTTCCTGTTCTGCAGGGATTCTATAGGAGCCTTGGTAAATTCCTGAATTGTCTTGAAGATGATACACAGTGTTGCCTCTGTCTGTCAGCGGTGATGGGAGTGAATGTTTGTGGAAGAAGTACCAATCTAGTGGGCTGTTTTGTCCTGGATGGTGCCGAGCTTCTTGAGTGTTGTTGGAGCTGCACCCATCCAAGCAAGTGGAGAGTATTCCATCACACTCCTGACTTGTGCTTTGTAGATATTGGTTAGAATTTGGGGAGTCAGGAAGTGAGTGATTTGCCACAGCATTATTTGCTTCTGATCTGTTCTTGTAGCCACAGTATTTACATGGCTAGTTGAGCCAGTTTCTGATCAATGGTAACCCCTGGATGTTGATAGTGGAGTAATGCCTTTGAATGTCAATGGTTAGATTCTGTCTTGTTAGGGCAGGCCATTGCCTGGCACTTGTGTAACGTAAATGTTACTTAGCACTTGCCAGTCCAAGCCTGAATATTGTCCAGGCCTTGCTGCATTTGAACATAGACTGTTTCCATATCTGAGGAGTTGCAAATGGTGCTGGACATTGTGCAGCCATCTTGTGAACATCCCCATTTCTGACCTTATGGTCAGAGGGAAATCATTGATGAAGCAGTTGAAGATGGTTGGGCCTAGGACACCATCCTGCCGAACTCCTACAGTGATGTCGTGGAGCTGAAACAATTGACTTCCATCCATCGCGACATCTTCCTTTGTTCCAGGTATGACTCCAACCAACAGAGGGGTTTTCTCCCAGTTTCCATTGACCTCAGTTTTGTTCAGGCTGTTGATGCCACACTCAGTCAAATGCTGCCTTGATGTCAAGGGCTGTCACACTCACCTCACCTCTGGAGTTCAGCGCTTTTGTTCATGTTTGAACCAAAGCAGTAATGATGTCAGGAGCTGAGTGACCCTGGTGGAACCCAAACTGAGCATCTGTTTGCAGGTGATTTCTGAGTAAGTGCCACTTGATAGTGCAGTTGATGATTCCTTCCATCGATTTACTGATTTTTGAGAGTAGATTGATGGGGTGGTAACTGACCAGGTTGGATTTGAACTGTTTCTTGTGTACAGGACATACCTGGGTAATTTTCCACATTGCTGAGTAGAGGCCAGTTTTGTAACTGTACTGGAATAGCTTGACTGGCGGAGCAGCAAGTTCTAGAGTCTTCTGTACTATTGCCGGAATATTGTCAGGCCCCATAGCCTTTGCAGTATCCAGTGCCTTCATGAAAGGGCAGCTTGGAGGAGGAATAAGAATTACATTTGATGTGGAAAAGATAAGAGAAGCTGGAATTGTTCTCCTTAGAGCTGAGAGGTTAACAGGAGATTTAAATCAAGATGTTCAAAATGAGAAGGGCTATAGATAAAATCAATATGAAGAAATAGCTTCCGCTGGCAACCAAAGGACACAAGTTCAAGGTCATTGGTAAAACACCAGAGAAGTGATGCAAAGGATTATTTGTATGCAGTGAATTGTTATGACCTCCAACATATAACTTGAAAGGAGGCAGAGCAAACCGTTTCAGTTATAACTTGCAACAGGAATTTTGATAAATCTGTGTAAAGATTTGCGAGACCCATGGCAAAAGAGGAGGATAAATTGGATAATTGTTTCAAAGAGCTGACATGAACATAGAAACCCTACAGTACAGAAGGAGGCCATTCGGCCCATCGAGTCTGCACGGACCACAATCCCACCCAGGCCCTACCCCCACATATTTACCCGCTAATCCCTCTAACCTACGCATCTCAGGGGCAATTTTAACCTGGCCAATCAACCTAACCCGCACATCTTTGGACTGTGGGAGGAAACCGGAGCACCCGGAGGAAACCCACGCAGACACGAGGAGAATGTGCAAACTCCACACAGACAGTGACCCGAGCCGGGAATCGAACCCGGGACCCTGGAGCTGTGAAGCAGCAGTGCTAACCACTGTGCTACCGTGCCGTCCATGATGCGCAAATGGCTGCCTCCTGTGCTGGCAGAGTCTAAAAACGCTTCTGATCCACCTCACGACCTTGGAACATCAAATGTTTAGTCCTGAGTGACTGAGTTTTAGAGACAGGCACATGTCCTGATTGAGATTTGGAGACAGACACTTGTCCTGATTGAGATTTGGAGACAGACACTTGCCCTGATTGAGATTTGGAGACAGACACTTGTCCTGACTGAGAGTTGGAGACAGACACTTGCCCTGACTGAGAGTTGGAGACAGACACTTGCCCTGACTGAGAGTTGGAGACAGACACTTGCCCTGACTGAGAGTTGGAGACAGACACTTGTCCTGACTGAGAGTTGGAGACAGACACTTGTCCTGACTGAGAGTTGGAGACAGACACTTGTCCTGACTGAGAGTTGGAGACAGACACTTGTCCTGACTGAGAGTTGGAGACAGACACTTGTCCTGACTGAGAGTTGGAGACAGACACTTGCCCTGACTGAGATTTGGAGACAGACACTTGTCCTGACTGAGAGTTGGAGACAGACACTTGTCCTGACTGAGAGTTGGAGACAGACACTTGTCCTGACTGAGAGTTGGAGACAGACACTTGCCCTGACTGAGATTTGGAGACAGACACTTGTCCTGACTGAGAGTTGGAGACAGACACTTGCCCTGACTGAGAGTTGGAGACAGACACTGGTGTTTGATTGAGAGTTGGAGACAGACACTGGTGTTTGACTGAGAGTTGGAGACAGACACTGGTGTTTGACTGAGAGTTGGAGACAGACACTTGCCCTGACTGAGAGTTGGAGACAGACACTGGTGTTTGACTGAGAGTTGGAGACAGACACTTGTCCTGATTGAGAGTTGGAGACAGACACTGGTGTTTGACTGAGAGTTGGAGACAGACACTGGTGTTTGATTGCTAAGGCAGGGATATTGATGGGTGTGTCTCCAATCTCAGGGACTTTTTGCCAAGCCATGGCTGCAGCCCAACTAGATCCCTCTGGACAAAGAAGCCAGTCAGATCTCAGCCCAATGTTTGCCTCAGCATTCTGCTCAAGTAAGGACGATAAACATCGGATGAAAACAGCCTGTTTGTAAATCTTTCTACATCACCGCCCACGACACTGGACTTCCCACCCCTCTGCAGCCTCCTACAGACAGCAGAGCCTCACAATCTCCCACTGTCCTCCAGTACTATTTGACACTGAGTGACTGTATTTAACCTACTGAGCATTAATCAATGAACAGCAAGCCCCTTCAGCATCTCTTTCCACAGTCTCTTGCTGGTTTCAGCAGACCTGCTGAGGTGTTGAGCTTGTAGAATTGGAATGACCGCAGTTGGTGCGTATACACTGTGGTCTCTGGCTAGAAGAAAATTCCTGGTTAGATCTGCTGCGGCATTTCATCTGGAGCCAGCAATTCTATTTTTACACTTGCGGTATGTTGGCATTGGTCAGCATTTGTTGTCCACTCCTTGAGCCGCTGCAGTCCATGTGGTGTAGGAATACCCACACAGTGCTGTTATGGGGGAGAGTTCCTGAATTTTAACCCAGCGACGGTGAAGGAACATCCAAGGATTTGGATATCTTTCCAAGTCAGGATGGTGAGTGACTTGGATGGGAGCTTCAAGGGGGTGGTGTCCCAGGCATCCGCTACCTTTGTGCTTCTTTATCAAGCCCCATCAACATATCATCAATACATAAAAATTAGGAGCCGAAATAGACCATTCTGCTCATCAAGTCTGCTCTGCCATTCAATATGATCATGGCTGATCCCCTATCTCAACTCCCGTAGTCCATAATCCTTGACGCCTTTCGAATCTTGAAATCTATCAATTACCTTATTAAATATATTCAGTGACTTGGTCCCCACAGCTTTCTGTGGTATAGAATTCCACAGATTCACCACCCTCTGAGTGAAGATATTTCTTCTCATCTCAGTCCTAAATGGTTCAGCCCATGTCCTGAGACTATGACCTCTTGTTCTAGAGCCCCAGACAGAGGAAACATCATCCCTGCATCCAGTCTGTCCAGCCGTGTCTGAATTTTATATGTTTCAATGAGATCCCCTCTCATTCCTCCAAATTCCAGTGAATACAGGCCGAGTCGACCCAATCTCCCCTCATATGACTACTATCCCAGGGATCAGTCTTGTGAACCTTTGTTGCACTCACTCCGACAAATATATCCTTTCTGAGATATATCTACATCACCGCCCACGACACTGGACTTCCCACCACTATATTGTGGCGGTGATATATCCTACGCTGCAAGAAAGGATGTCCCGAGGCATGGTACATTGGGGAAACTATGCAGACGCTGCGACAACGGATGAATGAACATCGCTCAACAATCACCAGGCAAGACTGTTCTCTTCCTGTTGGGGAGCACTTCAGCGGTCACGGGCATTCGGCCTCTGATATTTGGGTAAGCGTTCTCCAAGGCGGCCTTCGCGACACACGACAGCGCAGAGTCGCTGAGCAGAAACTGATAGCCAAGTTCCGCACACACGAGGACGGCCTCAACCGGGATATTGGGTTCATGTCACACTATTTGTAACTCCCACAGTTGCGTGGACCTGCAGAGTTTCACTGGCTGTCTTGTCTGGAGACAATACACATCTTTTTAGCCTGTCTTGATGCTCTCTCCACTCACATTGTTTGTATCTTAAAGACTTGATTAGTTGTAAGTATTTGCATTCCAACCATTATTCATGTAAATTGAGTCTGTGTCTTTATAAGCTCTGTTTGTGAACAGAATTCCCACTCACCTGAAGAAGGGGCTAAGAGCTCCGAAAGCTTGTGTGGCTTTTGCTACCAAATAAACCTGTTGGACTTTAACCTGATGTTGTTAAACTTCTAACTGTAGTACGACATCCTTGCTTCTGAACTCAAGTTCTCTCACAATGAAGGCCAACATATCATTTGCCTTCCTGACTGCTTGATGCACCTGCATGCTTGCTTTCAATGACTGGTGTACAAAGCGACCGAGGTCCCTTTGTCTATCAATATTCCCCAATCTATCACCATTTAAATAATAATCTGACATTCTGTTTTTCCTACTGAAGTGGATAACTTCACATTTATCAACATAATACTGCATCTACCATGAACTTGCCCACTCGCTCAACTTTCTAAGTTATTTTGAAGTCTCTCTGCTTCATCCTCACCAAGTGTTGTTTTGCCAGCAAACATATGAGATCCTTGCCAGTGAGGACCTCCACTGGTGAGCAGGACAAGTGAGCATGGATGATAGCTGGACTGACTAATCACAATTAAATGAGTTCATGAATATTTAAAACAGCCTCACGCTCTTCCTGTGCACAAGGCTGATTTTGCCGGCAGAACAGAGCCTGATTTTTCTCCTCTTGCCCGATCTGACCAGCTCGCCATGCCAATTCACCGGCGTGACGAACCAGTAAGATTGCCCCCTAAATGTCCCCAGCGAGAAAACCATTGAAATTCCCGTGGTTTGGTGCAAATCAGTTCGTAATTCTCCCACACTTAGGAATTTTATCCGGAATGCTTCGATCTCACAGGCCCCACCACTGGCTTTCAGTCAAATCTCCTTTCACAACAGCAGGACCGGGGATTTGCAGCCGCAAGTGAGGTTGGAGAATCCGGCCCTTTGTTGGAGCCTGGAAGATTCTCGCTGAATTCTCTCAAACTTAGATACTTTTCGGAGTGGGGACCTAAAGGTGCTGACGTTGTCGGCTCCTTGGATTTTGGGGCATGTTTTTAATTTGCGGCCCGATCTCCAGGCAACCTTACAGAACACCCCCACTCCCATTAAGACACCCCACTTGCCAATATCAGCACCCCCCCCAAGTGAGCGACACCCCACTATTAGGACACCAAATGCACCCCCTTCAGGAACACCCTCCTCTCCCCCTCCCCCACTCCGGCTTGTTCATTCAGGAGTCCCTCACAATGCACCAGGTTGGCGCTGCTGCTAGGGCACTACCCAGCCATTCTTCCGACCACCTGGGCTTCAACAGCCCCTGAGCACCCCCGTGTGGCTATCATGACTGGTCTCCATTTGTGGAGACCAGCAGTGATTCCCTCTGGGTTCCTGCTGCGGCTGAGGATCAGAGAATTGCAGGAGCCAGGAGAATCTGGCTCCAAACTGATTCTGTATATTTAAATAAATATTTAAATATGATAATCTGGTTCACGCCCTCGCTGGGGCACAGGTGCAGGGAGAATCCCAAATGGTTTCTCCCCAGTGCTAAATATGCTGTGGCCTCTACCCTACGAGTCCTAGCGTGATTTGCACCCAGGCTGACAGAACCAGAGAATCAACCCCTTAACCTTTTTAAAATTGGAACATACCAAACAAGAAAAAAACCCAAAACAATTGTTTTTTTAATTTAAATTCAAATGCTGACCTAATGTCTCCCCAGATAGTGACAGGAAACACATGTGTTAACTGGGGGAGGTCATGGCTCAGGAACATTCCTCACAACGGCAATCAGATGATTACTAAAAGATGGAATAGAAACACAAACATGCTCCATAAAGACAGACTCCCCCATTCTGCAAAGCTCTCAGTGCACGGAAAAGGGTGAAGAGCTCTCATCGAGTCTTCACTGACTTCCTCTGTGATCATAGCCAGATTTCATTCGTCTTCCATCCCTGCCGCTGTAGCCAGCAGAGGAAGCGGGACATGTCGCACATCTGGTGTAGATGTGAAACAGCAGTCAGGTGGTGATGGGGTCGGAGGGATGTCAGCGGGTGGGGGAAGGTTGGGAGAGATAATGGAATATGAGAACACCCCTCAACCCAACCAGTTCCCAGACAAGCGCCTTTCTTCCATCTCTCCATGCAGTTGGTTTGGAGAAATCTTACACGGTTTCAACAAAGATCTGTAGCTGACATGTTTTGTATTCACCCCCACCCCAGCTTCCCAAAATACTCTCCCTCCTGCCCCACAGATCACCAAACAACGCCCAGTAATATTATCTCTGTTGTATCAGCTCGGACTCCAGTCAGTAATCCACAGGACCCTCTTTCTCTCCAACTTGCCACGTTCCAGCATATTGTTGCTGCCACAGCGTATTAAAAGGAAAGAGCCTTTAGTTTTCCGGATGGTTCCTCTACTTTGTTCTACTTCATGATGTGGGTGGATGTGCTGCTTCAGGCTTCACTAGGCAAAGGTTTCTCTGATAGCTGTTCATTACTTTTCATATTTGAATGTTAAGATGTGTGATCGTCACAGTGCAGCTTGCACACAAAGCATGCATGTACACACGTGTTTAAACACATGTGCACACATACATATAAGCACACACATGTAAATATATACTCATGCATGCACATATGTGAATATGTAAATATACACACACAAGTGAATATGAACATGAGGAAAGATTGGACAGGCTAGGCTTGTACCCACTGGAGTTTAGAGAGTGAGAGGCAACTTGATTAAAAGATCTTGAGGGATATTGACAGGGTGGATGTGGAGAGGATGTTTCCTTTTGTGTGAGAATCTACAACTTGGGGCCATTGTATAAAAATAAAGTGTTGTCAATTTAAAAAGGAAATGAGATGAAATTCTTTTGGAATTGGAGTCTCTGGAACTCTCTTCCGGAAAAGGTGGTTTGATGCAGAGATTTAGAATACTTTTAAGGCAGAGGTGGACATATTCTTGGTAAGTAAGGGGGGGCGGGGGGGATGATACTTTATCGGGGTAGGCAGGGTGCAGATTTGAGTTTACTATCAGATAGCCATGATCTTATTAAATGGTGGAGCAGACTTGAGGAGCTGAATAGCCTACACCTACCCCGTGAGTATGTTCGTATGTTCATGCATGTTATGTATACACACTTGCAAAAACAAGTAAATATGCACACACATGTGAACACATACATGTGCACAGACATGTGTGTATGCATATTCATTTGTTTATGTATATACATTCATGTGTATACATGTTCACATATTTACATATATTCACAGGTGTGCTTTTAACTATGTGTGCACGTGTTTGTGTATGTGTGTACATGCATGTTTTGTTTACAGGCTCCACTGTGAATATATCTAAACTTGTGAACATGTCCATGCATATGTAAACATGCACATAAACACAGGTACATGTACATTCACACGCACATACACGTAGAGCTCACTTTTCCTCCATTATTTATGTCCATTTCTGTACAAAGATTTGTTATTTTGGGAAATTTTTGCTTCAGTTTTGCAACATGCTTCTCAGTGTTCACATTCACAGTTCATCTTCCTTGGTCATCTTCTCTCGCTCCACAACACATGTGGGGCAGTGGGAGGAGGATGCTTCTGAATCCAGGACAATGATCTGTGACCTGGAACTGTGATACTCAGTGATGTGTGTTGATTATTGCTGAGCCCTTTATCTGTCATACACCCAGAACATGTGTGAGGGCTAATTTCATACTCACATCTCAATGTGTAACAGATTCAGAAGGTATGAACAATGTCTTCCTGAGGGATCTGTAGCGCCAGACCCTAACAGTTTCAGTTAATAATGTTTCCCTCCCATCCCAAAAATAATTTGACCCAGACCATGGTGAGCACATATTGGAAAATTGTTCATGATTTTCAGATCATTAATTTGAATGATCCAGTGTATAGAAATGGACACTGATACACTCAGACACACACAATCACATATATACACACACATGTGTGCATGCATAGGTTGTATGGTACCAGATGGAAGTGAATTATTAGCCTCTTACCCTGTGTGTGTTTTGTGCACTGTATATGTACAGAAGTTGATACAGAGACACACTCGAGATGTACAGTACTGATGGGAGTGAATTATTAACCTATGACCCAATGTGTATTTTATATGTCCAGGAGCTGACATTGAGATACAAATGGATTGTATAGTACAAGGATGGAGTGAAACGTTATCCTAATACCCACTATATACTCTATGCATAGGAGCTGATACAGAGACATACAGAGCAGTCCCAGACAGGAGTAAGTCACTACTCTTTTGCTTAATGTGTAGCCTAACTGTGCTCATACCCCAAAGTCATGCTCAACATGATCCACTGCAAAAGAAAACATATTCAAGGAAATACCTGAAAATTTTCCTCAATTTTAATTTTTTGTGGGGAGCAAAATAACTGAAAACTGTAAATATCCAAGTCTACGCTGCACAGGCTTGAACAAAACAGTCAGTATTGAAGTGTAGCAGTTGGATAGAGCCCAGAAAATATCTAACTATAAAACACACATTGCCGGGTCTGGAGGTAAACTCTGTTTAAGTACGTGTTCCTGGCTGGAACGTGTAACCTTTCACAGTGAACGGACTTCAGGCTAAACAGGAATAGGTTTGTATAGAGAAAGCTCTGCAACACCTGAAGGGAGATGTATAAACCTTCTTTGTTCCCTGACAAGCCATGCCAACCGGCAGCTCAAACGCTTCAAGGGGCTTCAGTACCTTTGGCCTTCCACTGTGGGCCTCAGGTTTTTGATCTCCACAAGGCCTTGAAGCTTGATCTCTGGATTGCCTGTCCCATCTACCCTCTGAGTGTGAACCGCAGCTATTTACTCTGATCCAGTGATGTGAGTTATGGTTGTTCCTTCCTTCTTCCCCTCCATACCTCGGGGAGATCCGAATGAATGTCCATCTGTGCCAGGTTGAACCCGCAAGTAAAAGCATCTCCAGCTGCCCGCTCCCAAGACCCGGTGAAGAAACAAGGAAGAGGAAACTATAAATAATTATTTCAAATTGAGCAGGAGGTCAGCATGACTGACAACTGATCAGGCTGAGGCTCCTGAAGCAGGCGCGATCCTGTTGGCATTTAGGGCAATGCAGTTTGCTCACAAGGGAGGTCTTGTGGTGCAATGGGTGGCATCCCTGCCTCTGAGCCAGAGGTTCTGGGTTTGAGTCCTACCCCAGGACTTGATGGTCAAGGAAGGTGCATTCATAATACAGTCAAACAGGTTTTGCATCAATGTGCAAAATCCTTCCAATACACACCAATAGTAGGCAGTAAAAGCAGGAGAGACTCATGTTTTATACAGAGCGGTGCCCCCTCAAGTTATAAGCTTCTGGTGACAGGCTCGTGACCAGTTTCAGGTAAAACTCGCGATGGAATCAGATGAAAGTCTGCCTTGTACGGGAGGAGAAACAACAACAAACAACTGGTTCATGTGTCCTGCCTGTTGCCAACCCTCCAGGATTGGCCTAGGCTAGAATCTCCAGGAATTGAGGATTCAGTACCAGAGCAATGCTCCGCGTAAAACCCAGAAAGGAAAATATAATCATAGAGAGCATTAAAAAAACAGCATCCATGTTTTTACTTTTCTTCGAACACTTGTGTTTATTGGTTCTGAAAATATTGAAAAGGCGGGATAAAGAAATGGCTTGGCTGGAAGTCAGAAGTTCTCAAAACGGATAAGGAAGACAGCTATATGAACGGAGTGGGAATGGAGGGATACAAAAGAGTGGTCTAGTTTGGACCAGGGAGCGGCACGGGCTAATTGTTCCTTGTTTCTCGTTTCAAGGCTTCATTCTATGATCATCTTGCTGGTGCCAGTACAGAGCGAGACTGCGGATAGTTGGGAACCTGTCTCGGGGGCAGGGAATTCATATGGTGTTCGTGGAAGTGGAAATGACTAGGGTTGGGAAGCATTTTCCGATCAGGGCCATTGTGATCTCCTGGACTCGTTTCGATCGCCTCAGGGGGTCGGAGAGGAATTTCCCAGATTTTTTTTCCCCATATTGGCCCTGGGGTTTTTCACTCTGGGTTTTTGCCTCTCCCTGGAGATCACATGGTCTGGAATGGGGGGGTGGGGGTGAGTTAATAGGTTGTAATGAACAAAGCATCGTAGCTGTGAGGGACAGCTCGGTGGATAGGATATTGGTATGTAGATAGGCTGGAAAATTGGGCGGGGATCCTGGATTCAGGAGTCAATCCTGGACCGGGGAGCGGCGCGGGCTTGGAGGGCCGAAGGGCCTGTTCCTGTGCTGTATTGTTCTTTGTTCTTTGTTCTTTGTTGAAGAGTATGTTCGCTTTCTGATTGGCTGTCGGAAAGAGCTTGGCCCAAGGAGGGTGGATGTGTTGGGCAACCAACGACAGCTGGGGGAGGGGTGGGAAGGGGGTGAAGGGTCATGGGGCTATTGTGATGAAACCTCCAGGGACTGGGATTCGATTCCCGGCTCAGGTCACTGTCCGCGTGGAGTTTGAATATTCTCCCCGTGTCTGTGTGGATTTTCTCCAGGTGCTCCGGTTTCCTCCCATGTGTCCAAAGGTGAACAGGTTAGATGGATTGGCCACACTAAATTGTCCATTAGTACCTAAATGTTATGTTAGGAGGATTAGGGGATTTTCACAGTAACTTCATTGCAGTGTTAATGTAAGCCTACTTGTAACACTAGTAAATAAAATAAATAAAATAGCCATGGTAAGTACATGGAATTACAGGGATAGGGAGGGCATGGGTAAAATGCTCTTCAGAAAGTCGATGGGCCAAAAGGCCTCCTTCTGCACTGTAGGGATTCTATGAATATGTCTGACCCATAGGCACATGGGATGACAGGTTTGTCCAGTTGATTGGTACAGAACTCATTCGTTATGTGGCAGCAGACTCTGAGTGTCGCAAAGGGCAAATGGGAATGGGATTATATCCCCAAAGTTCACATCAGAGGCTGAGGGAATGGTGAGATGGGGCAGTGATAGAATAGCATCTGAGGTACATTCAAGTGTCATCAATAATAACAGGCCCGATTATCGAACAGATACCAAATGCCAGTAGCATCCCCTATGGACCTGTTTCTTGGGGAAAGACCACGTCCCTGAGAAGGTTAGTGCAGTGACAGGCTGCAGGGCAAAAGGTTGAATCTCCGTAATTATTAGGCTCATTCAACAGAGTGCCTTTCTCGGTCATTTCATTGTGCTGTGGGACTGGAGTCACATACAGGCCCAGAGAGGGAAAGCACTGGCAGCTTTCCTTCCCTGGAAGGATATTAGCAAACCTAAATATATCTGTGTATGTGCGGCCCATTTCTACAGAGATAGAGGCCGAGATTGTCTAACCCCCCACGGCCTGCTTCTCGGCAGCGGGAGGCGGCCATCCATTGGCAGGTGGCAGGATCTTCTCGTCCCGCTGCTGTCAATTGGATTTCCTATGAATTCAGCTCCCGTTGCCGGGAAATCTGCAGTGGGGTTGCACCATTGGCAGGACCAGATCCTGCTGGTGTGAACAGCCAGAAAAACCTGCCCAGAATTTACGCATGATCAAAGTCTATTAAATTTGTATCAGATCTTGGGTGAGACCACACTCAGAGCACTGTGCACAGTGCTCTCATATTACAAAAGGATATGGAAGCACTAGGGAAGATGCAAAAATTATATATTACAAAATTATTTCATGTAATATGGACATAACTGGCTGTGCCAGTATTTATTGCCGATCCCTAATTGCCCTTGAACTGAGTGGCTTGCTGAGCCATTTCAGAGGGCAGTTAAGTGTCAACCACATTGCTGTGGGGTCTGGAGTCACATGTAGGTCAGAGTTAGGGAACAGCTCATATGTCTGCCATCTCAGGATCATCCTCTTGGTTCTCGTGCCGACCTCCCCATGATGAAGGGATGGCAGAGGGCGCAGAAAGAGGTTCTCTTCAGTCTGTGACACTGAGACCAAAAACAAAATGTTGAATAAAATTGATGGTTGTTTGAAGAATCGGTTCAAAAACCTGGGACTGTTTGAAAAATGCCTCAATTAAGCCCTTCAAAAAGAAAAAACTTTGTAGCAGCTCAGCATTTCAGGGGAATCTCAAATTGCTTTACATCTCATGAAGTACTTTTGAAGCGAGTGTTGTGATGTATGAAACACGGCAGGAGGAGACGATGGCTCAGTGGTATTATGTATTAATACCATGGTATTAATCCAGAAAATCAGCGAACGTCCTGGAGACTGGCGTTCGAATCCCACCACGGCAGATGGTGGAATTTGAATTCAATGAAAAATATCTGGAATTAAGAATCTACTGATGATTATGAAACCATTGTCGATTTTCAGAAAAACCCATCTGGTTCACTAATGTCCTTTAGGGAAGGAAATCTGCCGTCCTTACCCGGTCTGGCCTACATGTGACTCCAGAGCCACAGCAATGCGGTTGACTCTCAACTGCCCTCGGGTAATTAGGGATGGGCAATAACTGCTGGTGAGCCAGTGACGCCCATGTCCCACTAATGAATAAAACAAAAGAATAAAAAGCCAATTTGTGCATGGCAGACTGGGCTGAGCTTTCAATGACTTTGGCTGAGGGATAAGTATCGGTGAAAACAATATTTATGTAAATGGAATTTTATAGATTCTCTTAATGAACTCAGTGTCATAATGGAAGCAAAATATTGTGTGGCAAATGGTTTCCACACATGTATTAACCTGGTGGTGTAATGACATAATGGATATCTATTAATGATGTGGAGATGCCGGCGTGGGACTGGGGTAAGCACAGTAAGAAGTCTCACAACACCAGGTTAAAGTCCAAAGTTTGGACTTTAACCTGGTGTTGTGAGACTTCTTACTGTATCTATTAATGGTCAGTGTTAATGGTCAGTGTTCAAGCTTCACTTTATACATGGTTTCATTGCTTGATGTCTCACTGTCTAAGAATATATAAGATGACCAACACTTTGCTGAGTACCTGAAATCCTCACACTGTCCCCTCCAGGCAAAATTGGTGAAGTTACTTCAATCTCCCCCTACAACCCAACACCAACCCGGCCACCCATCCAACCACCAAACCCTCTTCCCCCAGTCCCCGTTTCTTACAGAGATGCTCAGTGAAATAAATATTTCTGGAGGAAAAAGCCTTCCGTAGTTTATGGATGTTAAAGATCTTGAAGAAACTTACATTCACGGACGAATCTCCAACAATACAGATTCTAACCATCGCCCTTTGACATTCAATGGTATTACCATCGCTGAATCCCCCACTGTCAACATCCTGGGGGCTACCATTGACTAGAAACTAAACTGGACTCGCCACATAAAAACTGCCAGAGCAGTTCAAAGGCTAGGAATCCTGCAGAGAGTAACTCACCTTCTGACTTCCCAAAGCCTGTCCACCACTACACAAGTCAGGGATGTAATAGAATACGTTCCCCTCAAGGCTTGGTCTGTGCCCCCAAACAACAATGAGAGATAGACGAGCTGATTGCAGTCTATAGGCTATTGGGTCATTGTGGTGTATTTTATTTGTAAAAGTTCTCCTGTGCTAGTCCGGCCTTCCTATTTTCCAACCTCAGGAGCTGGATATTCGATTGGAGGTGCTTTTAGCTTTGATCTCCGGTAAAAGAAACTACAGCTCCTGTGTCCACCTCCATTTTCAAGGGATGGCCATTCACTCGTAATTATACCATCATCATGGCAACTTTTGTTGTAATAATACGATTCATTTGTAACGTCCCTATCTCTGGAAGAGGGGATACCTGCATGGTAAGCTCAGGTACTGGCCTCGGTTTTCTTCCTTGGCAGCAGGCATTTTGTCTGTTCCTGAAACTTCACCATGGCTATGTCCTTTGACAGTGCTTGCAATAATCTATCTGGCAACTACATCTTTCTGGAGTATGTTCTCTAATACTCTTGGAGTTGTCACTGTCTTACCTTGACTGTCTGTTGGTGATGTTAGCGTTTTTATATCAAAATGGGCCCTTTAACACCTGATTTGCACAAGCACTCTCAATTGAGGACTCCCTCACGGTCCCTCCCGCTAGTTGAAGACGTTGTTGGCTGATGCCCTTTGAAGTTCCTGTGCTCCTTTTTCTGTGTTCTCAAGTGACAAGCTATTTAAACAGCTTTTTCCAAGTCCAGATTAGGATCTGCCAGTAGCTTCTTTTGGATGGGTAGGTCATTTATGCTGCAACATTTCATTAAGAAGCTGTCCAAATTGATAGCCAAGTTTCGCACACATGAGGACGGTCTAAACCGGGATGTTGGATTTATGTCACATTATCAGTAACCCCCGCAGCTTGACTCCTGGACTTGCACAATTTCACAAGCTGTACTGTCTGGAGACAATACACATCTCTTTAACCTGTGTTGAATGCTCCCTCCACCCACATTGTCTGTGCATTTAAGACCTGGCTGGCTGTAGAGATTTGCATTCTAATCAGTATTCTGTAATTTGATTTCTGTGTCTGTGCCCTGTTTGAGAACAGAGACCACTCCATCTGACGAAGGAGCATTGCTCCGAAAGCTTATGGTATTTGCTACCAAATAAACCTGTTGGACTTTAACCTGGTGTTGTGAGACTTCTTACTGTGCTTACCCCAGTCCAACGCCGGCATCTCCACATCAAATTTGCAATATGCAGCTAGTTTCCGCAACTCAGTGGGAGATTCCCTAGGAGTTCTCCCAGCCATGTTGAAGTTATATCTTTGGGGAATTACAAGGGGCTTTGGGTCGTGATGGTTTTTCACCAAGTCTACCAGCTTATTTAACGTTTTTGAGTTGGGGCATCTGGATAAATCAGACGTCTTATCACACTGAAAGTCGGGGCCCCGTACCCTGTCAACAATATCAATTTTTGTTTTTTGTCTCCTCCAATGTTGTTCGCACGGTAAAAGTAACACATGCACAAAGTACATTGGGCCCAGTCTTCCCCTCTGGTCACAGTAAGAAGTCTCACAACACCAGGCTAAAGTCCAACAGGTTTATTTGGAATCACGAGCTTTCCATGCACTGCTCTTTCATCAGGCGACTCACCTGATGAAGGAGCAGCGCTCCAAAAGCTCGTGATTCCAAATAAGCTTGTTGGACTTTAACCTGGTGTTGTGAGACTTCTTACTGTGCTTACCCCAGTCCAACACCAGCATCTCCACATCATAGCTTCCCCACTGGTTTCATGGTTTCCTAAAAAGAGGCTTACTGGCTTTTTCTTAGCGGAGAAGATTCTTGACTTACGGCAGTTGTTCGGAGGAAAAGATGAAGAAAACATTAACTTCTCCTCATTGCAAATGTAGTAATTCAGTGGAGCACCAGTTTCCCATTACCAACACTATTTGTGTGCACCAAAGGAGAGGGCCATGCCTGTGGTTGTCAGGTTGTCTTTACCTCGGGACCTAGAACAATAGTCTGGGTAGCCGAACAGGTTTACAAACCCCCGCTGACCACTTCCCATTGGGTGAGCCTCCTCAATAAGGCATCTCATGCTCCAAGAAGCCCATGGGGAGATCCACAGATGATCCCTCGTGACCTTTGTGGCCATCAAAACAACCACCATTGTTAGCAGTGAGTTCCAGGTCATACCACTCGCTGCGTAAAAACATTCTTCCTCATATTTCCTCTGCATCTCTTAACCAAAATCTTAAGTCTGTTCTAAGAACATAAGAACATAAGAAATAGGAGCAGGAGTAGGCCATCTAGCCCCTCGAGCCTGCCCCGCCATTCAATAAGATCATGGCTGATCTGAAGTGGATCAGTTCCACTTACCCGCCTGATCCCCATAACCCCTAATTCCCTTACCGATCAGGAATCCATCCATCCGTGATTTAAACATATTCAACGAGGTAACCTCCACCACTTCAGTGGGCAGAGAATTCCAGAGATTCACCACCCTCTGAGAGAAGGAGTTCCTCCTCAACTCTGTCCTAAACTGACCCCCCTTTATTTTGAGGCTGTGCCCTCTAGTTCTAGCTTCCTTTCTAAGTGGAAAGAATCTCTCCACCTCTACCCTATCCAGCCCCTTCATTATCTTATAGGTCTCTATAAGATCCCCCCTCAGCCTTCTAAATTCCAACGAGTACAAACCCAATCTGCTCAGTCTCTCCTCATAATCAACACCCCTCATCTCTGGTATCAACCTGGTGAACCTTCTCTGCACTCCCTCCAAGGCCAATATATCCTTCCGCAAATAAGGGGACCAATTCTGCACACAGTATTCCAGCTGCGGCCTCACCAGTGCCCTGTACAGATGCAGCAAGACATCTCTGCTTTTATATTCTGTCCCCCTTGCGATATAGGCCAACACCCCATTTGCCCATTTGTTCTCCTGGACTTTGTACCATCAGGGGAGAAAGCTCTTGTCTCCCCAACCTAAAACTATCCTAATCTTGGACAACGGTATCAAATCTCCTTATAACCAACCCCAGCTCCTCCAACCCAACCTTGTAATTAAAATCCCTCATTTCAGGAACCATTCTGGTAAATCTCCTCTGCACCCCCTCATATCTTCCCTAAAGTGTGGTACCAGAACTGGGAAGGTGGAAGTGGGACTGCGTTGATTGCTCACTCAAAGAGCTAGCACAGGCAAGATCGACCCAATGGTCTTATTTTGTGCTCTCCTATCAAAAGCCCTGCTTTCTACCTATGCTGAAGGTGGGGGAAGGAGGCTGTGAGCTTAATCTTTTAGGATTGCCATGTGCCTTTGCCTTCACTCTCAGCAACACTGCGATTTAGCAGGAGAATTTGACTTGTTTGTATCTGTAGTGCTTGGAGAGAGTCACACCTTGGGTATGACGTGCCAACTTATTCACCACACTTACCAAGCCCATTTGCTGGTAATTCCAGTGCCTGAGCCAGCAGCAGACCAAGGTGGCAAATGGGCTCTGAGTATCATCTAAAGGATGAGAAAAAATAAATTCACATCCCTAACTCTTTTTCAACAACTAGTACAAATTTGGACACCAGCTTTCCAGCACATTAGCGTAGACATTAAGTCAGAATGCTGAAGTGATCAGAGCCAGTTTGGCCAAGAGGGGTGGGCCTAGTTGACAGGCCCCACCACGCAAAGTTAATTGAGCGAAGTCTCACATCAACCAAACCTCCGACTGGATGAGTAATGACAAGTCGAACCACCTTTAATCATCACATTACTCCCTGAAACCCAAATCCAGAAACCCAAAGAGGCAGGGGGAGAGAGAAAGTGAATCTGCTGCTCAGCAGCTGTGGGTAAATAGGTCCATTGAGGAGAGAATGTGTGTGTTCAGTATCCAAGCACAGAACTAAAGCAGGCCAAGCCACATCCTTTTCACTTACGATGCATGGAATTCCCTGGCCAATGACAATAAACCTTCTTTCAGGCATTAAACGTTCCTGCATTCTCCGGCTATGTGCGTGTATTATTTTAAAATCTCCAGAATTAACCCACTGTGTAAACTCACATATTTTTTTCTTGAAGGCATTCTCAGGACACGAGCAAAACTGGCATTGGGTGCCCGAATCTCTGAGGAGAACGTGGTAGCACCTTCTCCCAGAAGCACTGGAGTCCATAAAACGATGGTGTTCCTCCACTGTTCAGGGATATCAGAGCACATTTCAAGCAACCTGAATGTTGAAGTGATGGCGTGCGAGCTTTAATGGATAGGCACTTACACTGGATGGTTTTGGGATGTGGCTTGAGGGTAAATATTGCCCAGGATAATGGGGAGAAGAACTCCCCATTCAATTCATTAATTCATTAATCAAATGATGGGCCCTTTAGATCCAACCAAGAGAGCAAACAGGGCCTACTGCTTAGTATCTCATCTAAAAGATAGCACCTCCGACTCTTCCTCGGCACTGCACTGGAAAGTATCAACCTAGATTCTGTGCTCAGGTTTCTGGAGTGAGACTTCAAGTTACAACCACTGAGTGCGACCCACTCGCCCTTGTGCACAAAAGCGTCCTCAGCATCCCATCCAGGGTTTCTTAGTGTAAAAGAGAATCAGCACGTAACGACTGTTTCTGTGAGACATAATCTATTCAAAGATTCAAAGCTCGAGTAGAGAGGTTGGCGCCAATGAATATTGGTGTACTCCGCACTGCCCATACACACACCACAGCTTAAACTGTGTTTACTCTCATCCTGAAACAGAACTGCCGCAAAAATATCACCGAGGGCCAAACATTATGTGAGAAGCAGTAATTAAGAGAATTCTAACAGCATCAGGGCCCAGTCGGGAGCCAGGGGAAAGGCAAAATGATGAAATATTTCTCAACATTAAACATTTTCGAAAAGAACATTAAGGCTTGTGGTGAACTAACTGGGAGAATCTGGAAGTTTTGAACAAGCAAAATATTTATTGTTAAAGTATAATACCATATATCAATAGATTTTAAATGCACAATATAAGCAGGTTAAAAGAGGATAAGTAACAAGGTGGCAGATGGAGGACAATCTGGGAAATTGTCAGGTTATTAAGTTTGATCATAAGAGTAGAAAAGTTTTTTAAAAGGCAGGAAACTTGTGATGTTGGTGCTCAGAGAGAGTTGGGCATAAGGAGCACAGAAAGTTAGTCTGCAGCTACAGCAGGAGATTAGGAAGGCGAATGGCATGTTGTAGAATCATTTATGGCACAGAAGAGCCCACTCTGCCCATTGAGTCAATACTGGCTCCCTACTGAACAATCCCATCAGTGCCATTCCTCCACTCGGTCCCCATAGCCCTGGAAGTTTATTTCCTTCCAGTGTCCATCCAGGTTCCTTCCAAAATTATTCATTGTCTCCACTTCCACCACAGCCATTGGCAGCAAGTTTCCGGATCATTAACTCTCGATGCTTAAGAAAGTTCTTCCTCCCCGTGCATCTCTTGCCAAAAAACATAAATCTGTGCCCTCTAGTTCTTGTGCTATCAGTGAACAGGAACTTTATCTCCCTTACCAAACCTGTCACCTTGCCCACCTCTTTCAAATCTCCTCACAAGCTTCTATGTGCCATTAACACCAGCTTTACTAATAAAAACATATGAATTAGGAGCAGGAGTAGGCCACTCAGCCCTTCAAGTCTGCTCCACCATTCAACAAATCGTGGCTCATCTGATTGTCAACTCAACTCCACATCCCTGCCTACCCCTCCCAATACCCTTTGACTCCCTTGTTAGTCAAGAAGATACCAAACTCTGCCTTAAAAATATTTATTGACCCAGCCTTCAGAGCTCCACAAGGAAGAGAATTCTACCAACTCACAACCCTCTGAGAGAACAAAATTTCTCATCTCCATCTTAAATGGGAGATACCTGATTTTCCAACTGTGACCCCTATTTCCAGTCTCTCCCACAAGGGGAAACATCCTATCAGCATCCACCTTATCAAGTCCGCTCAGGAACATTTTTCTTTCAATAAGATCGCCTCTCATTCTTCTGAACTCCTGCTCATATTTAATGTTCTTATGATCTTCTATCTGACCCAGACTGTAGCTGACCTGAAAGTGCTTGATGGACTGTGCTAAGGAAATTTTACTATATTTCTACTTCAAGTTGTTGCACTATGTAACTGAAACTATACCTGACACAAGAGTGCTTGGAGCTAAAGTTCAGAGTTTTCTCTCTTTGTCTTACCTCTACTTTATATGTTGATGGGGTTTTCGGAAGAAGTGTTTTGCATCTCGCTACTGTTAAAATGCCAGTGCTTCACTCTTTTACCTCCGTCTCTGTAGTTCCATATGGTTTTATTAGGGACCATAAAGTTGTTGCCAGAATAATGATGTGACAGTAGATATTTGGTCCAAGCGTGCTCCGCACTAACAACAAGTCAATTGTTCTGTTGCTGAAAAGAGAGACATGTTGCCAAAGCTTTTCATCTTGCACTCATCACGACAAATGCAAAATAGCAAATTTCAAACAATCACAACACTCACACTGCAGGAGAAAAAGATTGAGTGGTTGGCTGAGGCATTGCCATAGAGAAAGTAACAGGGAGCTCTAGGCTCTTCAAGCTCCTGAATAATTGAAAAAAGGTGCAAAGCCTGAACAAATTCCTTTTGTTTGCAGAGAATATGTTGTTGCATATGAATGTATGTTGCTTCAAGCAAGTATAAATGAGGCACATTACAAACTCGAATCAATAAGTCAAGTGCTGATGGTGCTGAGGTAAAACCAGCTCCACAGGTGAAGACGGATGGAGAGTAGTCAGTGAGTCCAGGAAAATCCTACACCAACCCTCATAAACATGGATCCGCCATCCAGCCAGACCCGTCCTCCAGAAATGGTGGGATTCCCATATGTGCTGCGCTCAGTGGGACAGGAGTGCAGAGATGATGTGTAAAGGCTGTTCCAATTCCAAGCACTGACCTCCCTTTACCTGATGTACACACAAAGACTGGAGAGAATTCAGTGAAAGGCTCCCACTGTATGAAACTGGGCTGTAGTTCAAACCTTGCTGATGTTGGAATGTCGGCAGGAAGGTTTGATTGCTGCAGATCAGAAAAAAAATCAAATGAAAATAGCAATTTGATTTGTCACCATTTTCAAAGTCTTTTCCCCTCCTGTTGCTACCCTGCTCCTTCCTTATCAACGCCAATTAAGGTTCAGCCCAGGGTATTCACAAGTATCTCAATCCAAGAGGCCACCGTTTGCCAGACTGGAATGAATAGAAACAGTGGCCACGATTCTCCCAAAGCGCTGAATAGGCGGGAAAGCTGTTCCAAATCCCGACTGTTTTCTCAGTTCAGCTTCTCACCCGAATCTCTGCACTCTGTGCACTGCAGACGTCACAATCGTGAATATCATTAAACGCTCGGGGGCGGGGCCTATTCACGCCAAAGAGCCTGAAATCGGTGGGATGAGTGGGAGCACATGGTTGGGAGATCACTGAAAAGACCTCCCAGCATCCAGATCATTGCCCTCAAACCCCCACAGACATCGCTGGTCCCCCCAACCCCCCACACACATCGCTGGTCCCCCCAACCCCCCACACACACATCGCTGGTCCCCCCAACCCCCCACACACACATCACTGGCCTCCACAACCCCCCACACACACATAACTGGTCCCCCCAACCCCCCACACATCGCTGGTCCCCCCAACCCCCCACACACACATCGCTGGTCCCCCCAACCCCCCACACACACATCACTGGCCTCCACAACCCCCCACACACACATCACTGGTCCCCCCAACCCCCCACACACATCGCTGGTCCCCCCAACCCCCCACACACACATCACTGGTCCCCCCAACCCCCCACACACATTGCTGGTCCCTCACAACCCCCCACACACACATCGCTGGTCCCCCCAACCCCCCACACACACATCGCTGGTCCCCCCAACCCCCCACACACACATCACTGGTCCCCCCAACCCCCCACACACATCGCTGGTCCCCCCAACCCCCCACACACACATCGCTGGTCCCCCCAACCCCCCACACACACATCACTGGTCCCCCCAACCCCCCACACACATTGCTGGTCCCTCACAACCCCCCACACACACATCGCTGGTCCCCCCAACCCCCCACACACACATCGCTGGTCCCCCCAACCCCCCACACACACATCGCTGGTCCCCCCAACCCCCCACACACACATCGCTGGTCCCCCCAACTCCCCACACACACATTGCTGGCCTCCACAACCCCCCACACACACATCGCTGGTCCCCCACAACCCCCACACACACATCACTGGTCCCCCCAACCCCCCACACACACATCGCTGGTCCCCCCAACCCCCCACACACACATCGCTGGTCCCCCACAACCCCCCACACACACATCGCTGGCCTCCACAACCCCCCACACACACATCGCTGGCCTCCACAACCTCCCACACACACATCGCTGGTCCCCCCAACCCCCCACACACACATCGCTGGTCCCCCCAACCCCCACACACACATCGCTGGTCCCCCCAACCCCCACACACACATCGCTGGTCCCCCACAACCCCCCACACACATCGCTGGTCCCCCCAACCCCCCACACACATCGCTGGTCCCCCCAACCCCCCACACACACATCGCTGGTCCCCCCAACCCCCCACACACACATCGCTGGTCCCCCCAACCCCCCACACACACATCGCTGGCCTCCACAACCCCCACACACACATCGCTGGTCCCCCACAACCCCCCACACACATCGCTGGTCCCCCCAACCCCCACACACACATCGCTGGTCTCCCACAACCCCCCACACACACATCGCTGGTCCCCCACAACCCCCCACACACACATCGCTGGTCCCCCCAACCCCCACACACACATCGCTGGTCCCCCACAACCCCCCACACACACATCGCTGGCCTCCACAACCCCCCACACACACATCGCTGGTCCCCCACAACCCCCCACACACATCGCTGGTCCCCCCAACCCCCCACACACATCGCTGGTCCCCCCAACCCCCCACACACACATCGCTGGTCCCCCCAACCCCCCACACACACATCGCTGGTCCCCCCAACCCCCCACACACACATCGCTGGCCTCCACAACCCCCACACACACATCGCTGGTCCCCCACAACCCCCTACACACATCGCTGGTCCCCCCAACCCCCTACACACACATCGCTGGTCTCCCACAACCCCCCACACACACATCGCTGGTCCCCCACAACCCCCCACACACACATCGCTGGCCTCCACAACCCCCCACACACACATCGCTGGTCCCCCCAACCCCCCACACACACATCACTGGTCCCCCCAACCCCCCACACACACATCGCTGGTCCCCCCAACCCCCCACACACACATCGCTGGTCCCCCCAACCCCCCACACACACATCGCTGGCCTCCACAACCCCCACACACACATCGCTGGTCCCCCCAACCCCCCACACACATCGCTGGTCCCCCCAACCCCCCACACACACATCGCTGGTCCCCCCAACCCCCCACACACACATCGCTGGTCCCCCCAACCCCCCACACACACATCGCTGGTCCCCCCAACCCCCCACACACATTGCTGGCCTCATTACTGGCCCCTAAAACCCACCCCACACACATTGCTGGCCTCATCGCTGCCCCCACAACCCCCCACACACATCGCCAGCCTCATCGCTGCCCCCACAACCCCCCACACACATCGCCAGCCTCATCGCTGCCCCCACAACCCCCCACACACATCGCCAGCCTCATCGCTGCCCACCCCTGTCTCTCGCCACACAGACATGGCTGCCCACTCACCTCATGCCCTCATGGATTTTCATTCCGAGCCAGAAACAGGCGGGTGTTCTGGAGATCTCTCACTCCCAGTCGCTGTGCAGTCTCCTGGCAGCTTCCTGCCGTGTGCCTGTTTTCATGAATGCTGATGATGCTGATTCCAAAGAGTGACGGCTTCCAGGCCAACAACAACGGCTAGTCCATCAGACTTGATGAAGGCAGACAGTGGAGTAATGGTAATGTCACTGGGCTAGTAATCCATATGCCCAGGCTAGTGATCTGGCATCCATCTTGATGCCTTTTTTTTGTTTTTTATGTTCTATGTTTGTCCCAAGGCAAATTCTCCCTCCCCCACAGGACCATCTGTCACTTCTTTAGGGTAATCATCTTCATGTGGCGGCTCAAGTGGCACCTGTCACTTGTTATTCAGTTTTGCTTTCATTGACCACTGACTGTTGTTCTCCTTTCTGCTATGTCTCATTTATGCCACTATTAGCATCTTCTTTAGTCTTTAACACTACCCTTAACACACCCCGTGTCTTGTGCCCATGGCAGCTTTGTCAATCTCTCCTTAGCTCTGATCTATCCTGAACTTCTATTCTTCCGCAGCTTCTCCAGCCCCCTCTCCAACTATATAATCCACCACATTCTACCCCTTTTCAAATCTGAAGATGTGTCTTACGGACTAGAAACATTAACTCTAATTCTCTCCCCATGAATGCTGCCAGGTCTGCTGGGTTTACCCAGCATTTTTTGTTTTCATTACATTCATCTCACTATCAGATCCTCCTTCAAATTCCTTTTCTTCAAGGACAATACTCCAGCTAAATTTTCTTCAGGAATCTCACCAATGGGCTCCAGAAACTCTGTGTAAAAAGACACAGGAAATATTGTAAAGACGTAATCCTCTTGTCCTCTGTTACATCCTGTTCATGTGTTGCTCCCTCATGTTCCCCCTCCCTCTGCCGTCCCCAATTGTCATTTTGAAAAACGCTTCAGTAAATCTCTAAGATTTCTAAAAAGAAACAAACAGAAATCTAGCTTCATGCGAGAGGAAATGCCTGTCCATTGTGCGAGTGAACACTGCAGTCGCTGTGTCCCTCAGACGTGGCTGCTCTAGGTACGAACTGAGAAGAGGAGGTGAAGGAGGAGAGCTTTGTTTTCTTGGAGAGCGAACAAAGCTGTTTGCAAACGTCATGCTCTGCTCTGTAAAGTCAGTGCCAAACTCCATGGGATCGCCTAGCTCTTTGTGGGATCTTGCTGTGCAGCCACATTTTCTATGGGGCAACAATAACTACACTATAAGAAAAGAAAGCATTTCATTGGCTGTAAAGCATGTTGGAACATATTGAACTGCTACATCAATGCAAATCCATCCTTTCTAATAGTGACTACATTCTCAATGAGATGAAATGTGAATGCCCAGTGTTAAACAGCTCCATTGTAAGATGCTCAAATTCTACAGTTGCCTCCATCCTTCCCCAACACCTCTCAGTTCAGTATCCAAGCGGTCATGACCCTGAAGTTACCTCGGTTCCACAAAGCTGTCAACATGCTGTCAGTTTCTGTTCTATTGACACCATCTCTATTTCACCCAAAATGGACCAGTGTGTTAGCAACAAAATATTGCATTTGTATAGTACCACCTATAGAAGGAAATCTAGAGATCTAATTGAGGTATATAAGATGCAAAAGAGGATTGACAGGGTAGACATAAAGCAGATGTTTCCCCTTGTTGGACATTCGAGAATGAGAGACCATAGTTTTAGACTAAGGAGTGGCAGATTTAAAATGGGAATGAGGAGGAATTACTTCACTCCAAAGAGTTTTGAATCTGTGGAATTCTCTACCCCAGAGTGTCGTGGACCTGGAACACTGAACAAATTTGAGGAGGTCGATAATTAATTAGTAGCGGGATGAAAGATGAAGGGAATTGGACAAGAAAGTGGAGATGAGGCCCAGATGAAATCAGCCTTGATGGTATTGAGTGGAAGAGCAGCCTCAAGGGGCTGAGTTGCCCACTCTGCTCCTAGTTCTTATGTTCTTTTGTTTTTTTATTACCTCAGGACATCTCAAAGTGTCCAATTAAGTACTTTTGAAGCGTAGTCACTGTCTCAATGTAACGTGGCAACCAGTTTACACACAGCAAGCTCCCACACACAGCAATGTGATAACCACCAGATAATCTGTTTTTTGTGATGTCGATTGAGGGATAAATATTGGCCAGGACATCATTGATAACTCCCCTGCTCTTCTTCGAATTAGTGCCCATAAGATCTTTTACATTCAAGGGATGTGGGCTTCGCTGGCAGGGCCAGCATTTATTACCCATAACTACTCTTGAGAAGGTGATGGTGAGTTGCATTCTTGAACTATTACAGTCCACCATGAAGGGCCTGAGATGTGATGGTCTCTGTCTTACCCACTCCCTCAGGCAGGCCATTCCATGTTCCATAACCCTTTGGGTAAAGAAATGTTTCCAAGCATCTTACTTGTGGTGACAATTTAAAATTTTAATGTCGTTTACCGGACAAAGTAGGTTATGTCTGTACTTGCCCTACATAAGAATGACTCCAACGGATTCTCTCTCTCTCTTCCTCTCTCCAATAACCCTGAATTTACCTCAGCTTATTTGTCTACTCTGCCTGAAAAGTTCCCAATTCCTTGAACACTCCCTGTGGTGAAGCATTCCACACTCCGCCATTCCAAAATGTCACGCACTACTCGAAATGTGGCCTAACCAATGTTTTAAACAAATTTATCACCATTTCTTTACACTGGTATGCTTGGTTACTATTTACAAAACCTAAGATGCTTTTGACCTTTGTTTTGATGAGGATTATCCTGCGCTTCCACTATTTGTATCTCTTGGTCTGCCTCGGCACAACATCAACAAAACAAACCTTTCACTGATAAAACCTCACAAACCCTTTCAGGGAAATATGTCAGAGAAATTTTGACACCCAAGCCACTTGAGGAGATAATAGAACAGGTGACCAAAAGCTTGATCAAAGAGGTAGGTTTTGTGGAGCATCATAAAGGGGAGAGAGAGAGAGGCTGGAGAGTGTGGAAGGAAATTTCTGGAACCTGGGTTTCAGGCAGCTGAAGACATGGCCACGAGTGGCAGAGTGAAGGAAATCAGGCCTGCAAAAAAACTCTAAATAAGGACGGTCACAACTCATGCGCTGATGTTGGTTTGACTTGGTGAACAGCATTCTTTCCTCTGAGTCAGAAGCTGATGGGTTCAAGTCCCATTCAAGATTCTTGAGATTGAACAAGAACAAACAAAGAACAAAGAACAATACAGCACAGGAACAGGCCCTTCGGCCCTCCAAGCCCGCGCCGCTCCCTGGTCCAGGATTGAATCCTGAATCCAGGATCCCCGCCCAATTTTCCAGCCTATCTACATACCAATATCCTATCCACCGAGCTGTCCCTCACAGCTACGATGCTTTGTTCATTACAACCTATTAACTCACCCCCACCCCCCCATTCCAGACCATGTGATCTCCAGGGAGAGGCGAAAACCCAGAGTGAAAAACCCCAGGGCCAATATGGGGAAAAAAAATCTGGGAAGTTCCTCTCCGACCCCTGAGGGGATCGAAACGAGTCCAGGAGATCACAATGGCCCCGATCGGAAAATGCTTCCCAACCCTAGTCATTTCCACTTCCACGAACACCATATGAATTCCCTGCCCCCGAGACAGGTTCCCAACTATCCGCAGTCTCGCTCTGTACTGGCACCAGCAAGATGATCATAGAATGAAGCCTTGAAACGAGAAACAAGGAACAATTAGCCCGCGCCGCTCCCTGGTCCAAACTAGACCACTCTTTTGTATCCCTCCATTCCCACTCCGTTCATATAGCTGTCTAGATAAGTCTTAAACGTTCCCAGTGTGTCCGCCTCCACCACCTTGCCCGGCAACACATTCCAGGCCCCCACGACCCTCTGTGTAAAATATGTCCTTCTGATATCTGTGTTAAACCTCCCCCCCTTCACCTTGAACCTATGACCCCTCGTGAACGTCATTGAGATGATATTCCCAGTGCAGTAATGAGGGAATGCTCCACTGTCAGAGGTACCATCTTTCAGGTGAGGTGTTAAAGTAGTGGTTGGTAACCGGCGGCCTGAGGGACCACATGCTGTCCATTTGCGTTCTGAGTACAGCCCAAGTGACATTTAGTTGACCATTGCCCATTTGCAGGGTTGCCACATTCCGTTGAATCCACACACGTAGCGGTAGCACAGTGGTTAGCACTGCTGCTTCACAGCTCCAGGGTCCCGGGTTCGATTCCCGGCTCGGGTCACTGTCTGTGTGGAGTTTGCACATTCTCCTCGTGTCTGCGTGGGTTTCCTCCGGGTGCTCCGGTTTCCTCCCACAGTCCAAAGATGTGCGGGTTAGGTTGATTGGCCAGGTTAAAAATTGCCCCTTAGAATCCTGAGATGTGTAGGTTAGAGGGATTAGCGGGTAAATATGTGGGGGTAGGGCCTGGGTGGGATTGTGGTCGGTGCAGACTCGATGGGCCGAATGGCCTCCTTCTGCACTGTCGGGTTTCTTCTGTGATTTCCTACTGATCTGACTAAATGAACAGCAAGTGAAATGAGCATGTGCTGATTGCTCACAACACTGACTGTGAGAGCTGTGCACTCCCTTAGCGTCCAACCATGTGTAAACATTTCTTTCATTTTTAATCATTTGGAGGTGATGACGGTTCCATTAATGTATAAATGATTAAGGATTTTCAACAACTCGTTATGAACAATTATGAACATTCAGCATGTATTAAAAATATTTAATCTTATTTGTGGGGTCATGGTTAGTGAACAAGGCCGATATCAATCTTGCGACCCATTGAGATGCAGGAGAGTGACTCATACGGCCCACTCACTAGCCTAGACTGCCCATCACTGCGTTAAAGTGTCTTGTGTACATGAAGGAGGCAGTAGCAAAGTGATGTTGCTGGGCTAATAATCCAGAAACCTGAACTAATGCGCTGGAGATGTAAGTTCAAATCCCACCTGGCTGAGAGAATTTAACTCAATTAATAAATCTGAAATAAGAAGCTAGCCTCAGTCATAATCACCAAGGCTGGAATTGTCCACCACTCTCGCAGTGGATTTGGCACCAGAAAACATGGTGTGTTGTTCAAAACTCCATTAACTTTGGGAGAACTGGAAAATCACACTGACAGGAGGGGCTGGAATATTACATCCCATGAAATAACTCAATTGTTATAATCGGTTCACTAATTTTCCCTTTAGGGATGGGAATCTTTAATCCTCACATGATTGGGTGTTTCCGATCCAGAGCAATATGGCTGACTCTTACCTGCCCTCAGAAATGGCCAAGACATTCAACCATATCAAACCACTACAGAAAAGCATTATGGGTGCATATCCACCACAGAGACAGCAGAGGTTCAAGAAGGCAGATCATCACCATCTCCTCAAGGACAATTAGCAATGGGCAACAAATTTTGGCCGTGGCAGTGATGGCCACACCCCACAAAAGAATAAAAACGAATCCCCCATGAGTATGATGGGGAGGCAATAGCTATTATTGCTAGACTATTAATCCTGAAAGTCAGCTAATGTTCTGGGGACTCAGGTCCAAATCCCGCCACGGCAGATGGTGGAATTTGAATTCATAAAAAATATCTGGAATTAAGAATCTACTGATGACCATGAAACCATTGTCGATTGTTGGAAAAAGCCATTTGGTTCATTAATGTCCTTTAGTGAAGGAAATCTGCCATCTTTACCTGGTCTGGCCTACATGTGACTCCAGGGCCACAGCAATGTGGTTGACTCTCAGCTTCCCTCAGGTAACTGGGGATGGGCAATAAATGCTGGCCAGCCAGCGACGCCCATGTCCCTCGAATGAATAAAACAAAGTGAAGAGTGGGACAGTTCTTCCTATTAACCTGCTGAAGTTTTTAAAAAGAGCGCAGATTGCCTGATCTCATTGCTGTTTTTGGGAGTTTGTTATGTATAAATTGGCTGCTGCTTTTATCATTACAACAGCCATGACAACAGTGAAACATGTCAGGTGACCGGTGGATGTGATAGGTACCAGAGGAATGCAGATTCCACTCTTCATTGACCTTTGATTTGCTGCAAGGAGAAAGTTTTTGAAAGCCTTCACTTGTTCATTCATCCTTCATAATCGTGGCACAAAGAGAAATAAACAGGATCCTATTTCAAGAAGCTGCTTCTATTGTGCCCTTTCTCAGTTTAGAACTTTCCGGATACACAACTCATGAAACAAGAAGGAGCTGGTATCTGATTCCTGTACCCAGCCTGCTGCGTTAGCCTAATGCCAACAGGAGGGGCAATGCACAAACTGAGGGCACCGGCAAGAGGCTACATCACCCACTATCTCAAAACGAAGAGAAGTGACGGGGGCAGGAAGACATGTCTGAGTCTGCAGGGAAAGGAGACTCGGAAAGACAACAGACTTATCACGATGCTGAAGGAATAAAAGGACACAAGAAATATGAGCCATTCAATATGATCATGGCTGATCTTGGGCTTCAACTCTAATTTCCCACCCATTCCCCATATCGCTTGATTCCCTTAGAAACCTGTCTATCCCAGCCTTAAATGTATTCAACACTTGAGCATCCACAAACCTCTGGGGGAGAGAATTCCAAAGCTTCCCAACCCTTTGAGTGACGGAATTTCTCCTCATTTCAATTAACCACTCAGCTCAGAGGAAAGTTTGGAAATATTTAGATACTTCATGAAAAAATAATACCTATTATTTCCAGCACAATAGCCATTCAGCCCAATTAGTCTATGCTGGTCGACTTGAGCTGCCTCCCACTCATCTTCAGCTAACTCAATCATTTGTCCCTCATGTGTTTATCCAGTTTCCTCTTAAATGTATGTATGATATTCACCTCAATTGTGGGAGTTAGTGAGTTCCATACTCTCACCACCGGTGAAAAAGTTTCTATGGGATTTATTTGTGATTATCTTATATTGATGATCTCTAGTCTGGTCTCCCCCACGAGTGCAAACATTTTCTCTATATCTACTCTGTCCAACCTTTCATTATTCTGAAGATCTGTGTCAGGTCACCCCTCAGTCTTCTGTTTTCTAGAGGAACATTCTCTAGCACTGTGGCTCCATGGGGAGAAGGGGGTGGAATTTTTCAGATGGTTACAGGGATTGCGGGGTGATGGGGATTTAGAGGTAGTGGAGCGGGAGGAACTTATACCAGAAAAGTTCATGAACCCTCATATCCTCACCGTTCATGAATTTTAAGTGTCACAGTACTGAGCGGCTGTCATTAACAGAGTCCTCCAGCCTACTCTTCCTCTACATGTGTGGCCCATGTGTGTGTGTCAACTGTAATGCAGTGGTTAGCATGCTCTTTCTTCAACTTCAGAAGGCTCAGAGTTCAAATCCCTCTGTCGAGCAATCAGGCTGACACTGCCAGTGCAGTAAAGGGAGTGTGAATACCATTGGAGGTGCTGTCTTTCAATGAGACATTAAACTGAGGCTCCATCTGTCTTCTAGGGTGCATTTAAAAGACCTCATGCCACTATTTTAAAGAGATGGGGAGTTGTCCCTCATATCCTGGCCAATATTTATCCCTCAACCAAAAGATATATATTATCTGGTTATTATCACATTACTGTTTGTGGGAACTTGCTGTGTGTAAAAAGGTTGCTTTGTTTCGTACATTACAATGCTTCTAAAGTATTGGAAAGGACGTCCTGAGATTGGGAAAGGTGCTACATAAATCTTTTCTTCTTTCCTTTTATTGCTCTAGGGCAGGATTTTTAGGGGAGTTGAACTAATAGTCGCTTTTTTTTTGTACTGACTGTACCGGTTGCTTCGCTCTGCACCACGCTTATAAGTGACCTTTTTCTATGTCACCTTAAGCACACATAATTCTTGCATCAACAAACTTCTTGGGAATGTTCTCCCCCACATTGAAAACATGTTTCTGTCCTCACAGTTGAACTTCTTCTATTGGACCCTGTTGCACTGGCTCCTGGGCTGTTTTACACGACAGCTTGTACTAACTCTTTGGTAGAGCTCTCTGTGGTAGTGTGGCGCTTTAAAGGGTCAGGGAGGGCGTTTCCCGAGGGCCACATGATCAGGCTAGATCCAATGGATGGTTATAGCAGGAAGCTGAGCCAATCGGCAAGAGGGCACATACCATGGGTCGAGGAAAGTCTCGCAGTTGGAGCCAGGGAGGCCAGCAGAATAGTCACATTGTAATTCATTCTGCATTGTTGTATATATTCTTATTATTGTTGCCAATAAAGCCTTCGTTGATTCAAGCCACATTGAGTCCCCCTCTATCTATCACATTAGAACAAGGCAAAACTTCAAAGTCATTGGGGATCGCAGTGTCCAGCTGGAGGGGAAGGCGACTTAAGCATCGAGAATACAAAAAAATAAGAAGCAGCAAAGCACACTTACTTAGTACAATGTCTTTAATTGGAAAAATTGAGCCATTCGACCCTGAAGTCGGCAACTGGGGACAGTATAGAGAAAGGCAGTGTTACTTTGTTTTTGCGAATTAAATAAAAACAGAAGAAAAGCAAATGCTTATTTTGTTTACACTCTGTGGCCCACAGACTCACAGTTTATTGAAAACATTAACATTGCTCGGCTCTCTGGGCATAAAGTCTTTTGACCAGATTGTGAAGCTGCTCAAAAATTGTTTTAACCCCCGTCCCTCAATCATTGAGATATAAATTTCAGTGGCAATCCCAGAGTCAGAGGAGACACTCTCAGGCTTTGTGGCAAGACCTAGTGGACTGGCAGGATCAGGCTTTGTGGCAAGACCTAGTGGACTGGCAGGATCAGGCTTTGTGGCAAGGCCTAGTGGACTGGCAGGATCAGGCTTTGTGGTAAGGCCTAGTGGATTGGCAGGATCAGGCTTTGTGGCAAGGCCTAGTGGACTGTCAGGATCAGGCTTTGTGGCAAGGCCTAGTGGATTGGCAGGATCAGGCTTTGTGGCAAGGCCTAGTGGACTGGCAGGATCAGGCTTTGTGGCAAGGCCTAGTGGATTGGCAGGATCAGGCTTTGTGGCAAGACCTAGTGGACTGGCAGGATCAGGCTTTGTGGCAAGACCTAGTGGACTGGCAGGATCAGGCTTTGTGGCAAGACCTAGTGGACTGGCAGGATCAGGCTTTGTGGCAAGGCCTAGTGGACTGGCAGGATCAGGCTTTGTGGCAAGGCCTAGTGGACTGGCAGGATCAGGCTTTGTGGCAAGGCCTAGTGGACTGGCAGGACAGTCAGCCCAGCATTGGGAGAAATGTTAAGGGTCAGAATGGTCTGTGGTATAAACAGTCTAATCATACAGAACAAGTTACTGGCTGAGATCAAAATTTCTTTAGAAAAAGCTGTGGAGTTGGTCCCGGTGACTGAATACACTGAGCAGGGTGTAACCGAGTTGCAAGGGTTGCTAGGCATGCCAACAAGGTAAATCGTTTGTGGTGGGAAATGGCTATCATGCAAAAGAGCCCAAGAACAGGTGCAACAGTGCCCAATAGAAGAAGTTCAACTGTGAGGACTGAAACATGTTTTCGACGTGGGGGAGAACACTCCCAAGAAGTTTGTTGATGCAAGAATTATGCGTGCTTAAGATGACATAGAGAAGGGTCACTTATAAGCGTGGTGCAGAGCGAAGCAACCGGTACAGTCAGTACAAAAAAAAGAAAGCGACTAATAGTTCAACTCCCTTTAAAAAAATTGGATGAGGAACCCGGCAAGGGATCCGGGTCATTCTCCCTAAACTGGACCCTAAACAGGTCCAGCTAAGCAAAGTGTCCCCTACAGGGATAACTGTAAATGGCAAAAACACTCAAAATGGAAGTTGATACAGGGATGGCGGCCTCAGTCACAGGGGAACAAGCTGTCACAGGGGAACAAGCAGTCACAGGGGAACAAGCAGTCTGTTATCTTCAAAAAGGGTTCCAACCATTAAGATTAAAAGAGTCAGGTGCCATTTTGAACACATGCAGGAAAGAGATAGAGAATCTGGTGAAATGGTGCGGTGACAATACTTTCTCCCTCAATGTCAGTAAAACGAGGAGATAGTCATTGGCTTTAGGAAGCGTTGTGAAGGACATGCCCCTGTCAATGGGAATGAAGTGAAAATGGTCAAGAGCTTCAAGTTTCTAGATGTTCAAATCACCAACAACCTGTCCTGGTCCCTCCATCCGGACGATATAGTTAAGAAAGCAATTTAGCATGTCCACTATGATTCTCACCAATTTTTACAGATGTACCATTGAAAGCATCCTTTCTGGATGTATATCACTGCTTGGTATGGCTCCTGCTCTGATCAAGACTGCAAGAAACGTAGCACAGTCCATTGTGCAAACCAGCCTTCCATCCACTGACTCTGTCGACACTCCCCACTGCCTCAGAAAAGCAGCCAGCATAATCAAGGACCCCACGCACCCCGGACATTCTCTCTTCCACTTTCTTCCGTCGGGAAAAAGATTCAAAAGTCTACGATCACGTACCAACCAACTCAAGGACAGCTTCTTCCCTGCTGCCATAAGACTTTTGAATGGACCTATCTTATATTAAGTTGATCTTTCTCTATACCCTAGCTATGACTGTAACACTACATTCTGCACCCTCTCCTTTCCTTCTCCTCTATGTATTCTATGAAGGGTATGCTTTGTCTGTACAGGGACAAAGAAATAGTACTTTTCTCTGTATACCAATACATGTGACAATAATAAATCAAATCAAATCAAATCAAATCAAAAGCCTATACTGGAGAGATACTGCAGACATTAGGTGCAGCAACAGTAACAGTGGCATGTTAGAACCAACAGTGAAGCTACCAGTCCTGTTAATCAAGGGGCACAGATCTTGTTTAATAGGTCGTGATTGGTAAAGCAAATACAGTTAAACTGGCTGGAAATATTGAACCTGAGGGATGGAGGTTTTCAGGAGTTGCTGTGTAAATATTCCGAGATATTCTGAGATGAATTAGGATGCATACAGGGAGATGAAGCTAAAATCTATCTGAAACGGGAGAAATATGCATTTCAATCAGAATAAGTTACTTACTTGGTGTTTAGGATTAATTCAAAAGGATTACATCCCTTGAAAGAAAAAGTAAAAACCATCGAGGAGGTCCCACAACCAAAAGACATATCAGAGCGGAGACCATTCCTGGGGATGGTAATCTATTGCGGCAGATTTTTAAAATCATCTTGGCCCCACTTCACCAACTGTTAAAAAAAATTAAAGATGGAAATGGGGAGAAGAACAAAATGAAGCCTTGATAAAAGTTAAACAGGCTTTGCTGTCATCTGCAAACCCTTAATAGTAAACCTGTGGTGCTTCACCGTATGGAGTGGGAGCTGTTTTGCCCCATTAGATGCCTGATGGATCAGAAAGGCCCATTGCCTTTGCTTCTAGAATGTTGTCAGATGCGGAGATGAAATGCTCCCAAATAGATCAGGAAAGATTGGCGGTCATCTACGCGGTCAAGAAGTTCCATCAGTATATTTATGGCCGATATTCTACAATAGTTTCAGACTACAAGCTATTGTTAAGTCCATTCAGGGAAGACGGTGCTGCCAATTGCCTCTGCAAGGTTGCCGAGATGGGCTATTTTGTTAGCAGTGTAAGTTATACCTTTCAACATCACCCTGGAACACAGATGTCACATGCAGACGTACTTAGCCAGCTGCCTTTGCCACAAACAGTAGCATCATCACCGGTTCTTCAAGAGATAATACTGGCACTACATCTGATAGGGAACTTGCCAGTCTCGGCTAGTAACATAAGGTTGTGGACAGAAAGGGACCCTGTATTGTCAAAAGTGAAAAAGATGGTCGTGCAAGGGTGACGATATGAGAAGTCAAGAGTTGCTAAAACCCTACCAAAGTAGAAGGACAGAAATAACCTGTGAAGACAGGTTAGAGTTACAGTCCCACCCCAGGGGTGCTGATTTCTGTTACAAGAACTGCACACCTCTCATCCAGATCAAAGTAAAATGAAGGTCCTAGCCAGGTATTATGAGTGGTGGCCAGGCATTGACAAGGAAATAGAAAAGATAGTTAGTCAATGCCCTAGTTGTGAAGCTCAACAGGCTTTACCACCGCATGTGCATTTACATCCATAGCAGTAGCCTGATAGACCATGGGCAAGAATACATATTAATTTTGCAGGTCGTTTATGGAATATATGCTTCTTATATAAGTCCAAGTGGTTAGATGTGCAGTTGATGAAGTCCACAACAGCCAAAGCCACCACTGACAAGTTAAGGAAGATGTTTGCTATTCATGGCATTCTAGAAATGGTTATGTTGCACAATGGCACATCATTCATGGCAGAAGAATTCCAAAATTTTCTCAAGTCCAATGGCATTCACTATGTGAGGTTGGCATCTTACCACCCAGTATCAAATGGGCTGGCAGAGTATGTGGTACAAGCATTCAAGTCATCAATAAAAACAAGTAAATAGGCTTTTCCTTTACATATAGCCAGTTTTTATTGTTTTATAACACCACCCCAAATGTCACACCAGCCGAGTTACTGATGGGGCACCATTTAAGAACACGACCAGACATGATGTTCCCAAGTTTGACAAGGATGGTGGAGACTAGGCAAACCTCTCAGAAGGAAAATCACAATTCAAGAATAAAAGAACAGAATGTTTAAAGTGGAGGATGCAGTCATGGTTAGAAATGTTGCGGAAGGTCCAGCATGAGTGGTTGGTAAATTTGTGGAGAGAACAGTATTGGTCTCCAATGTCATGGAGGTACAAGGCTGTTAGCTCAGGAAACATGTCGACCATCTAAGGAGAAGAGCAGTAATGGTCACAAGGGATCAACAGGTGATCCCTGCAGATAGTTTAAGGATTCCATGGCTGGTTACTGAGATTTCAGTGGAGAATGTGGGTTCGGAGCAACTGACGGTTGTGGAGAATGAGGAGCCAGAAGCTGTAGAAGAGCCACTAGATCCTGGATTAATTTTCGTCTGTCCTGTCTGGTCCTCCAAATCTCAAAGAGCCTATCGCCAAACTGATGCACTCTTATCCGAGCCCAGAAGTCTCCGGACCAATGAAACCTTTGATGAGTTTTCTAGTGCTATCCTTTTTATTTAAAGCCTATTGTGCCTTACTAATACTGTCCTTCAATAGGTACATTTTGAATTTTAGGGGGAAGAAGTGTTGTAGCATTGCCTTTTAAGGAAATAGTGGCGGGCGCTTCCCCAGGGCCACATGATTGGGCTGGATCCTATGGATTGTTATGACGGGAATCTGAGCCAATCAGTAGGATTGGCGCTTACAAATGGTCAAGGAACGTCTCGCAGTTGGAGCCAGGGAGCTGATAGAACAGTCGCATTGGAATTTAGTCTGACCTCGTTGAATATTATTCTCATTGTTGGCAATAAAGTTGATTCAAGTCACATCAAGTCATTAGACTCTCCCATCAGTCCCACTCGCCCCAACCTATTCCCTCTCTCGCCCTGTCATTTTCTTTTCCTCAAAGCTATTTTTCCAACTCCCTTTTAGAAGTTACCGTTGAATCTGTTTCCATCGTCCCTTCAGTGCTTCCCACATGACAAGAATTTGCATTTAAAAGAAATATTTTCCTCCTCTCCCCTCTGGTGCCTTTTGCCAATTGTCTCCGAGCTGTGTCCTCAGCTTCCTGCCAGTGGAAACAGTTTCTCTTCACTTATTCTGTCAAAGCCCCTCATGATTTTGAACATCTCGATCAGATAAACCTGGCAAAAACCAGTCTAGTCTCCTGACATTGACTGATCACTGATCTCAGTCAGGCAGACAAGGAGGTCTGGTCAAGTAAATGTCTCCCTGGTGCCGGACGCGAGGGCGTTTTCCTCAGACAGGGCTGGAACGCTGTTCTTTGGGAGGTGAGGAGGAATTTTACTTAACAGCAAACATTTATCCGTAAGTATGGTAAACTCTCCTGTTCCCCTCCATTGCCACAAGCTCGATTAGATAATGTCTCCACTGAAGCCCATCCGTCACCGCCTTCTCGCTGGCACAAGGTTGCTCTGTTGACACGCCGTCAGCAGGTATTTGTTTGCTAGAATGAGTAAATATTTTAAAGCTGGACCTCATAAACAAAATAGCAAACAACCGCAAAGACACTAGCTGCACAGAGACACTCAGACAGGGAAAACGTGAATGACGGAGAGCAAGTGAGTGAGGGGAACCGTGAGTTGGAGAATCTGAGAAAATGTGTACCTGAGGGATAAGGTGTGTGTGGAAAAGAAAGGGTGAGTGAGAAAGAGAAATGTGAGAGAGGAGACAGAGGGAGTGAAATGGGATAAAAAAGAGGTGCCTGAGAGAGACAGGAAGAACATGAGAGAAAAATCAAGAGTGGGAGTAAGAAAGAAATGGTATGATCGACAAAGAGAGTGAGGGAATAGAAGAGGCGAGGGAGAGAGTAGGAGAAAGGGAGATAGTGTGTGTGTAAGACAGAGCATGAGAAAGAGAAAGGAATACAGAGAAAGAGAGAAAGAGAATGAGAGCATGAGAGAGAAACTGAGATATGGAGCAAGAGACTGAGAAAAAGTTAGAGAGAGCATGAGAGAGAAAAAGGAAAAGGGTGGCATTTTCAAGAGAAAGAAAGCACGAGGGTAAAAGAGATGCATCAAAAACCGAGAATGAGGTAGTTATAGAGAAAGAGAAAGGGCATGGGAGAGGGAGAGGGAGAAAGGGCGAGGGAGAGGGAGAGGGAGAAAGGGCGTGGGAGAGGGAGAAAGGGTGTGGGAGAGGGAGAGGGAGAAAGGGTGTGGGAGAGGGAGAGGGAGAAAGGGCGTGAGAGAGGGAGAGGGAGAAAGGGTGTGGGAGAGGGAGAGGGAGAAAGGGTGTGGGAGAGGGAGAGGGAGAAAGGGCGTGAGAGAGGGAGAGGGAGAAAGGGCGTGGGAGAGGGAGAAAGGGTGTGGGAGAGGGAGAAAGGGTGTGGGAGAGGGAGAGGGAGAAAGGGTGTGGGAGAGGGAGAAAGGGCGTGGGAGAGGGAGAGGGAGAAAGGGTGTGGGAGAGGGAGAAAGGGTGTGAGAGAGGGAGAAAGGGTGTGGGAGAGGGAGAGGGAGAAAGGGTGTGGGAGAGGGAGAGGGAGAAAGGGCGTGGGAGTGGGAGAGGGAGAAAGGGTGTGGGAGAGGGAGAGGGAGAAAGGGCGTGAGACGGGGATAGAGAGAAAGGAAGAAAGTCACATGAGTGGAGAAGAGGCTAATATGTAGAATGAAAGAGAATGAATGTGTGTGGGGGTGGTTAAGTTGTGTGTCTGTGACTGACTGTACATGTGCATGAATGTGTGAATGAGTGTGACTGTGTGTGTATGGGTGTGTGTGTGTGTATGGGTGTGTGTGTGTGTGTGTGTGTATGGGTGTGTGTGTGTGTGAATGAATGTGTTTGTATGTGCATGTGTGTGAATGATTGTGTATGCATGTGTGCATATAATGTGTGTGCATAAATGAATGTGTATGTGCATGTGAATGACCATGTCTAAGTGTGAGTGTGTGTGTGTGTGTGTGTGTGTGTGTGTGTGTAAAGGTGGTAGAGGTTTCGAACACTCTTCCACAAATGGCAGTCGATGCTAGATCAGTTTCTATCTTTAAATCTGAGATAGATAAATTATTGTTAAGCAAAGGTATTAAGGGATATGGGCCAAATAGAGTTAGGTCACAGATCAGCCATGATCTTATTAAATGGCAGAACAGGCTCAATTGGCTGAATGGCCCACTTCTGTTCCCGTGTGTGTTGTGTGTGTGTATTTGTGCGTGTGTGTGTGAGTGGCTGTGTGTGAGACAGTGTGTGTGAGTGGGTTTGTATGTATGTGTGAGTGTGTATGATTGTGTGTGAATTATTCTGTATGAGCATGAATGTGTGATTGTGTGTGTGCGAGAGAGAAAGCGAGAGAGAGAGAGAGAGAGAGAAGGAAAAAGGGAGCACACTGAGTTCCTGGGATTATTTTGTTAAGCACATGTTTATAACCCAGGACATGTTGAAGTAAATTATCGGCTGTGGTTCATAGCTTTTGGCCAAGTGTCCAATTCTGGGCAGCACTGTAACAAGTGAGTTTTTATTTAAACAAATGCATCTCTTGCCTATGGCTCTGAGTCTGAGGTTGAGTTCTACTCTTTACCCGGGCTGTATTCTATTCCCTCTCCTGTTTCACACCATCTACACTACCTCAGTTTTCTCTCCCTACCCATTTATCATTCTTTCCCTGTTTATATCACAAGGTATTTTATAAAGAGGCAGGTAAACTAACTCCAAACACAAGGGATTTCTGATAGAATGAGCACTGACTTTCCTGACACACTGACTGTATGGCTCTGTTATGCAGTTATACTTCAGTTATGAGAATAGATTGGAGAGGATGGGATCGTTCTCCTTGGAGAGAAGGCTAAGAGGAGATTCAATTGAGATGTTCAAAATCATGAGGGGGCTGGACAGAGTAGAGAGGGAGAAACTGCTCCCGCTTGTGAAAGGAACAAGAACGAGAGGGCACAAATTTAAAGTGATTTGCAAAAGAAGCAAATGTGATGTGAGAAAAAAACTTGGGATAGAATTTTCCAGCCATTCACGTCAGTTCCACTGGTTCCATTACAGAGAACGGAGATTTAACTGAGTGCTAAATCCTCCGTCATTGCTTGCAGCGGCGGCAGGTGTAAATGGCCGGAACATTCCGGCCCTTTTCACACAACAGGTGGAATAGATGCAGAGCTACAGGGGAAAAGGCAAGAGAAAGGCACTAAGTCATCATGCTCATTTGGACAGCAGATGCAGACATGATGGACTGAATGGCCTCCTTCTGCACCATAACAATTCTGTGATTCTGTGTAAGGAACTAGACCTGTCTCTGAATGGTGCCCAAACAAAACTCATATCGACCCAGATTTGGTCAGACAAAAAATTCCACATCCCATAATTATAGAATCAAAGGACATTTACAGCACAGAAAGAGGCCATCTAGCCCATTGTGTCTGTGCTGGAAAATTGGTAGGTGGAAGCTTGTTTGGTATGTGCTGAAGAAGGCAGGAAAGTAGATGTAGTAAGTAGACGTAGGAAAGTAGACGTAGTAAGTAGACGTAGACGTAAGTAGACGTAGTCAGCCATGATCTTATTAAATGGTGGAGCAAGGTTGAAGGGCTGAATGCCTTACTCCTGTTCCTATTTCTAATGGTCTTCTGGTCTTATGCTGAGCACTTCCCATACCTTGTCAGCTAGCTCTCTCAAAAGGCCATCATTAATCTGAAGATCCAACACCAGGTCAACTCTGGATAAAAGCAAATTACTGCAGATGCTGGAATCTGAAAGCAAAAGAGAAAATGCTGGAAAATCTCAGCAGGTCTGGCAGCATCTGAAAGAAGAGAAAAGAGCTGACGTTTCAAGTCCAGATGACCCTTAGTCAAAGCTCCTTGTCAAAGTTGCTTTGACAAAGGGTCATTTGGACTCAAAACATCAGCTCTTTACTCTCCTTACAGATGCTGCCAGACCTGCTGAGATTTTCCAGCATTTTCTCTTTTGGTACCAGGTCAACTCTGCCAGTTCAGCCTTTGACAAACCACAGCAGCAAGTGTTTGACAACAAAGGTCTCCGTAAGTCAATAATAATCCAAGTGTACGGAGCAGTTGTTGTCACCACACCACAGATGCCATGAGACCTGGACTGTATATCAGCGACACACAGGAGCACTGGAGAAATTCTATCACCAATCCTCAGGATTTAATAGGAGGAGTGTTGAAGAAATGCTGGTGTTCTTTATGAAGTCAGCTCCACAAGCATTTGGACAAAACTCCTGCAAAAATCAACTTTGACGGACCAGACACAGTGTCCGGATATGAAAAGCATCTCCCCTGCCAAGTCCTGTTTTCTCAACTCTCAAATGGCCAATGTTCCTGCAAGAACAATGATCCTCTCCTTGAAGCACGGCAGCATTAACATTACTGGCTGGGAAAATCTTGCTTCTGATCGTTCAGAATAGTTTATCCATCAGAATGCAATGATGAGGCAGAGCGGCAGCAGCGAGGGAAAGAAAATCCTGCTCTCTGGATCCCACCACCTTGTGGGACATACTGCCCATGTGACCTGAGATCTGTAGACTGAGGATCGGCCTATTCAGACACATGAAGACCCATGGCAGAAACTCCTGACCCTGAGTAGACATGACCCTCGAATCGAGATACAGCTGATGATGACAGCGCTGTATATATGCGCATATTTACAAAATTACTATATATATTTCTAGCACAGAAATAGGCCACTCAGCCCACTTGGTCCCTGATAGTGTTTGGGCTCCCTACGAGCATACTCCTACTAACCCTATACCCTTCCATTCCTTTCTCCTTCGTGTTTATCTAGCTTTCTCTTGGTAAATTTGGTGTATTTGGTGTATTAAATGAATCCTTTTCCTCATCTAACCCTCCTTTATTAGTACTGCTCTATAATCCAACCAATCAAACACATCCATCATCCAAATATTTTGTGATTACTATTGTTAGATGATTCCTAGTGAGTGACAATCAGATAAATTTAATTTGATCTAAGCTGACCAATAACATTGCAAAAACACAACACTCCCAGTTATGAATCACATGACTAATTTTGGACAATGTCCTACCTAGAATATGAGGTAAGAGCTACACAATAGCCATTGACCAACACCCTTCTAGAAAGTGGGGCAGTCACATGATCACAATTGAGCAATGTCCTTCCCAGAAAGTGAAGTCATAGTCACATGATTGCTGTTCACCAATGCCATTATAGAAAGTGATGTCACAACCAGGTCTGGTTACTGTTGGCCAATATCCTTATTGGAGAACTAAGGGCAGTCAAGTGATCAATATTGTGTTGCCTCAGGATCGAGGGACATGTTTTCAGGAATTAATAAAAATTGAGCATTGTTTCCCTCCTCACCCACATTTACCAGCAGTGTCGGTGCATCTGGTTAAAATGTAACTTTATTCCACAAGTGTATAAATAGCTCCAAAGAGTTCACATACTTAAAGAGCCCTTGAATGGGATTTCCACTTTGGGGTAGGATATACCAGAAAACTCCACAGCCCCATTCAGCGCTTTACAAAGCTCAGGATAATTATCAGCTGGAGAGGATGCTGTATTTCCTGATACATTTTCCCAGTGCTCTCTGGATAACGCTGCAGCAGGAAGTTACTTAACCTGACATTCTGGTATGACACCACACAGTAACCGACAGTCAATATGTGCCAGTGTCCCAGTCACTCTCCACAATTCCCACTTGACCGTTCAATTTTCAAATTCCTCCATGGCCTCTCTCCTCTCACCTCAAACCTGTTAATCCTCCACGATTTCTCCGCTCCATCCAATTCTGGTGTCTTGCAACTCCCCATTTTTAATTGTTCTACTGCTGGCGGCCAGGTCTTCTGCTGCCTTGACCCGAGCTTGTGGGATAAAATTGGAAAATTCAGGAAATACGCGGCAGGCCAGGCAGCATCTGTGGAGAGAGAAAAACACAGGGCGGAATTCTCCCAAAAAAATTCTAAGTGTTGAATTTGTGTGAAAACTGGAGTAATTCACACTTTTTTTCAGTGGGAGTTCACACTAGGATCTCCCACACTCTGTGCACTGCAGAAGCCAACAACGTGAATACCATTAGGTTTCAGGGAGTGGGGCTTATTCCCCCTGGAGAGTCTGAAACCAGTGGCCCGGAGCTGTCAGCCTCCTGTTTGCTGGTCAGCTCGGTCACTGGCCAGCACAGGAACCTGGAATGCAGCCCGCCAACCACCCCATTGCCCGATCGCACCCCCCCCACCCCGACCATTCCCAGGCAGGCATCGACTACCCGCCCCCCCATCCTGATCTCAAGCGCCCCCTCCCAAACAGTCCTCCCACCTCCCCCAGCAGTGTCGATCACCACCCTCCCCCCACCGCAGTGCAGACCCATCTCCCAGCAGAACCCACCACCAGCCCCCCCACCCGCCACCTCCCCCGGCTGACCCCCCAGCCCCACCCCGATCGCTGGCCTTCCTCCTGCCCCCATCGATCCCAATGCAGTGTGGCAGCGGGACCCCCCCCATCCCCACCAATCGCCCCTCGGGCCTGCCCCCTTTGGATCCCACTCTCTCGGCCCAGCCCCAATAGGCCCTGCCCCCTTGGCACTGCCCCATGCCTGACGGGTTGCCAAGGTGCCCCCTGGGTATGGACACTTTGCCCCTTGTGCAATGCCGGGAGGCCCAGGCTGGGGGGCATCGTGCCCAGGGGGCACAAACGCCGGCGAGCCCCCTTGCCCCTCTTCACTCCAGCAGGGTCATCCCGCTAGTTCCCTGAAAGTGGGGAGCTAGCGTAATCCCTGCTGGAGTGAAACAGTCTGGCGGGGTGGGAGAGACGAGTGGGCCCGGAGAATTCAGTCCCAGGCCCGCTCATCACATCTAAATTACATTCAAGTGAAGATGTAAAGTACTTACCTGTCTTCCCACTGGTTTCCAGTGCGGATCTGATTGTGCTGGAAATCCAGCGCTGGGAGATGCACTCGCCGCGGGAACGTATGCGCAAATCCTGCGCATACCTGTCCGCGAGAGTCTCCCATTCCACAGCGCTAGAAAACTAGCGTGGCGGTGTGGGAGAATCGCCCCCACACTCTGTGATCCTTAATTCTTCTGTTTTTATTTCAGCTTTCCAGCATCCTCAGCTTGTGCTTTTGCCTAAATTCTGGAATCTCTTCCCTAACCCTCTCCAGCCTCTTCGTCCCGCTTTCCTCCTTTACAATGCTCCTCAAAATCTACTGATCGAGCTTTTGTTCACCCGCCCTCATATCTCCTGAGGGGGTCTAATTTTGTTTGATAATCATATGAACATACAAATTAGGAGCCCTTCAAGCCTGCTCTACCATTCAATAAGATCATGGCTGATTCGACTGTAACGTCTTGTCCACCCCCGATAATCTTCCACCCCATTGTTTATCAAGAAGCTATCCAACTCTGCCTTAAAAATATTCAAATATTCTGCCTCCACCACCTTTTGAGGAAGAGAGTTTCAAAGATTCACTACCCACTGAGCGAATAAACTCCTCACTTTGATATATTTTGTCATCTTAAAGGATCTGCATAAATGCTGTAATTGTAAATGTATCAGTTGAGAGTTTGATATCATTCGGAAAAGACCATTGAGATAAAATTTCCAGGTGAGACCTGGCTCTGTGTGGAGATGACCAATTGAAGCTGCGCTACCCTCAAGAACCCTGACAAGCCAGCAGCAAAAATCAAAACCAACCAGGGTTTCTGCTCCTCACAGCTATCCAGCAGCCCCTCTTTAAACATGAGCAGATAAGATTGAGGTTCGTGCTGATATCAGGCTGATTGAGTCTCGCCCAACTTTTTGACAAAAAAAAAGTCAAGGGCAATCTGGTGCCAAGACCAGAGAGCAACAGAGGTTGGCATCTCTCTCTCCCTCTCGGAACTGTGGCACCAATGTGAGTCACCAGCCTACGAGAAAGGAGACTGAAGGCTGCCATGAGGGGGGCAGAGCAGTTGGCGACTCTTGGGCAGTGCATATCAAGGCTGTTCCACACTTGACTTGTTCTGAGACACCATGCCCCACCCGTTCCATTTGGGGAACAGACTGAAAGCACAGCAATGCAAATCTAATGCTAACCCACACAGGCCTATATTGAGTAAAATAAAAGCCTCCGCACACCTCAGGGAAGGCAGGTTGCTCCATCTAACCCAACAAAGTTGTATGTGTCTGAGAGAGAGTTATTATTGGGCTGCTTGTGGAAGGGTGCCAGCTACAGCAACCTCACAGCCAGGGCACAGGGCAGCAAGAGAGATGGAGAGAGAGAGAAAGAGAGGGCAGGAGGATCAAGAGAGCAAAGCAGAAGAAAAATATGATATATTATTACCTTGTTGAGACTACATGGCTCTTTCTTAGCTGCTTGAATGGTAGACTGGGGCCTGTATATGAGCAGCAAACCCCAAGCTGTAAATAATCGGGTCTCTATCAGATCTTAAAAGGCAATATCCTGCATTCTTGGCCTCCAGATTTGTTTACTTTCCTTGCCTTTAAATAATATAAAGTAAACACAACATTTTAATGAAAAGGAGCTTGGGTCAGAGAAATGCTTTCATCCAACAGGCCTAACAAGGCCTTCTTTATTGTGATCAATAGCACAGGGTGAAGGGAGAAAGCAGGGAGGCTCCAACACACTCATAACTTTATATATAGATCCAAAAGAGGATGGGACAGATTGGAACCACCAACTACATTTCTCCATATAGAGAACTGGCGCAGAGAAATGGGATTAAAGTTTGACTTTCTAGTCTAAAAGAACCTTTTACATTCTTGTATTTATATCCTTTCCTCCTATTTTAGTCAACACCACCCCCATCCCTCCTCTTTCATGATGAACAGTTCATTGTCTTATACTCTACTACCTAGAGAGGCAGAGTGCAATGATCATGGAGTTGTTGGCCAATTGCAATCATTGGCTATCAATTCTTTAAGTTGCTTCACACTGTTCACTTTTTCAATGATAGGCATTACCTACCAAACTGATCCTTGACAGTACCCATGGCATCCTGATCCCAAGCCATCTCCAGAAATGCTGATCCTAGGCCAGATACAGAAATCCTGATCAAAGGCCCTATACAGGCATCCTGATCCCAGGTCATATCCAAGAATCCTGATCTCAGGCTGTGTCCAGGTATCCTGATCCAGACCCAATCCAGGGATCTGGAAACCAAGGCACGCACTGACCAAAAATTCTGATCCCAGCCATATCCAGGCATCCTGAACCCAGGCTGGTTCCAGAAATCCCAATCCCAGGCCAGATCCAGAAACCTGATTCCAGGCTGTATCTAGGAATTCTGATCCTATAATCCTGATCCTATAATCCTGATCCTAGGCTACAGCCCCCTAAACAAACTGATCTTTCATCATTTAAAATATTCCAGTGGTGAATACATTTTTGGATAACAAGGGAATTAAGGAATACGTGGTAGTGTGGGAGGCTGGACTTGAGAATCAGTTGTGATCTTACTGATCTTACTGAATGGTGAAGAATACTTAAAGGATCAAATGGCCCACTTCAGTTCCTATTTCTTATGTTCTTATCTTAGGCCATACCCTAGCAACCTGACCCTAGGCCATAGTATACAGTGTGACCTTATAGCCTCCAAATGTGATCCTAGGCCCAACCTAGCAACCTGATCCTAGGCCATAGTATTCAGTGTGACCTTATAGCCTCCAAATGTGATCCTAGGCCCAACCTAGCAACCTGATCCTAGGCCATAGTATTCAGTGTGACCTTATAGCCTCCAAATGTGATCCTAGGCCAAACCTAGCAACCTGATCCTAGGCACCAGCCTGTCAAATTGACCCTAGGCCCAACTATAGCAACCGTAATCTCAAAAATACCTTAACAACCTAAAACTAGGCCAAAACCTGACAGAAGAGAGAAAACCCATTGCCCAGAGAATGGATTAGAGAAATTCACATAGAATAGTTGAGATAAATAGCTTGGATGCATTGAGGGAGGAGATGGGATAAATGCATGAGTCAGAAAGGAATAGAAGCTGAAATGTTGATATGGTGAGATGGTGAGATATGGTGGAATGAAATGGAGCATAAAAACCAGCATCAAACTGCTGGGCCCAATTCACGCTTCCGAGCTGTGATATTACTGCAAACTTTGTAACCTGTTCAGCAGGCATAGCCTGCCCATCTTATTGAAGGCAAAATCCAGGCTTTGGCCTGTGATGCTGCGTGATGGAGCAGATTGGAGTGATTAACCAAGATTCCTCACGATTCCAGCAGCGTGCTGGTGTTCACAGCGAAACACCGCATCAATTCCCCATTCTGAAAGCGAGTTTCAACAGATTGAGGCAGCACCAACATAGATGTGTGTCTGGAAATCCTTCAACATGGCTCAGCCTCAGTCACTTCCTGAAACACCAGTTACTCAGAAGTAAAAGAGAAAACAAACGGGATTTACAAACCGTCACATTCCTGGAGTTGCGATTATTGGATTCATGGACACAGGGATAGATCTATTTCATGTGCTGCTAATCACATAATCTTAGCAACAAAAACCCCAACCAATGAATCGGCTCCATCAGAGGCAACAAGCGATTTCTTCACTTCTCTCATTTCAATAAAAGGAAGATTTACTTTTATATAGTGTTCCTCGCAACCGGAGAACATCTCAAAGCTCTTAACAACCAATTAATTCCTTATTGAAGTTTTGTTGGAGTGCAGGAAACGTGGCAACCAGTTTATGCACAGCAAGATCCCACAAACAGCAATGCAATAATGACCAGATCATTCGTTCTTTTGTGGTTATAGTTGAGGGATAAATATTCCAGGGCACCAGAGAGAACTGCCCTGCTCTTCTTCAAAACAGTGCCATGGGATCATATATATTTTCACTCCAGCAGGCTGACAGAGGGCCTCGATCTGTTTAGCATCTCTTCTGAAAGGTAGCACTGCTGATAGTGCAGCACTCCCTTAGGTCGTGCACTGGGAGTCTCAACTCTGGAATTCTCTGCTCAAGAATTGAACCCAGACAGTTACTCGAAAGCATGGCAGGCAGGCTGACAGTGCCAGCCTCTTTAACATGTTAAAATTTCCCAAGAGAGGTTTAATCACCCTTTCAATGGATAGTGACAGGATTGGGATTTTTTTTATACATTGTTAAATCTGTCTTTGGAGGTTTAAAATTCACCCATTTATCGATGAGGCTTCTTCTTCTTCTTACAAACATTGGGTTGGCTTTTCCTAGGGGCAGTGTGCAGGTGAAAGCTGGTACCTCATCCCCATTAAAAATCCTCCCATCCATCCCTTCACCCAATATAGTTATCAGCCGTGACTCAGTAGGGAGCTAAACAAATGTGGTTGACTTTTAAATGCCCTCTGAAATAGCTGAGCAATCAACTCAGTTTAAGGGTTAGAGATTGGCAACAAATGCTGACCCAGCCAGCGACGCCCATGTCCCATGAATGAATGAAAAAAAAACAGCGACTGGCTCGGGTTATGTGGCGGAGCTCGCAACTTATTGATAAGACTCTAAATCTGATGTTTCAGGGATCATTGGCCGTAAAGCAGTTTGGAATGTCCTGAGTTCTTAAGGCACTTGCTTGCTGTATTTATTCCTTAATTCTTTCTTTACTCTGTCTCTCCCCTACAGTGTTATTAGCACCAGGTAGCTTCACACATACACCACCCCCCCGACCCCCATCCCTCCACCCCACACATTGACTCACTCCTCACTCTGTTTGGCATGTGACTCTCCTAAATTAGTGGGGAGTAATGTTCACTGTTTGTGATATGATGTGTATTGGGCCAGCAAGGATCACAACACAAACTCAGCCATTCAGTGAAATGAGGAGAAGTCATGTGTTTTTTTCACTTGCTTACTCTCTCTCTGGTAAAATGATCAAGTGGGATGTTTAGGACATCCGCATAGGCAAATCAAAGCTGGCTGCACAATCTGTACTTTGCTCCTCACTGCGGAACTATTAAAACAGCAGCCACTCACTCTGGAAGCTGACATCACGGGCAGCAAATCCAAATCATACCACACCTCGAAAATACACTCTGCAGGGCCCTCTTCAAACCATCGAGCATCCCATATATCCCAGGAATTGTTGCACAGTGAGGTTTCTCAGGCTGGGCTACTCTCCAAGAGTGACTATGCTTCAAACAGTAAAACATTTCAAGACATCCCGTTTAACAGGGAAAACACATTTAATCAATTTATTAGAGCTCTTTGAAGGAGTTATATGTACTGTGGATAAAAGGGAACTGGTGGATGTACTATACTTAGATTTCCAGAAGGTGCCACATCAAAGGTTATTGAGAAAAATAAAAGCTCATAGAGTAGTTGGCATGGATTGAAGATTGGCCAGCTAACAGGAAGTAGAGAGTTGGCATAAATGGGTCTTTTTCTGGTTGACAGGATATGATGAATCGTGTGCCACAGGGATCAGTGCTGGGGCCTCAACTTTTCATAACTTTTATAAATGACTTGGATGAAGGGACTGAAGGTCTGATTGCTAAATTTGCTGATGACACAAAGATGGGTAGAATAGCAAGATGTACGCGCATTTGGAAAAGCATGGCTTAATTAGGGAAAGTCAGCATGGCTTTGTGCAAGGCAGGTCATGTCTGCCTAACTTGACTGATTTTTTCGAGGAGGTGATGAAGGTGATTGATGAGGGTAGAGCAGTGGATGTTGTCTACATGGATTTTAGTAAGGCTTTCGACAAGGTTCTTCATCCAGAAGATTGAGATACATGGGATCCCCGGTGACTTGGCTACTTGGATTCAGAATTCGCTTCCCCATAAGAAGTCAGAGAGCAGTGGTGGAAGAGTGTTTTTCTGGCTGGAGATCTGTGACAAGTGAATTTCTGTAGGGATCCGTACTGAAACCGCTGCTGTTTGTGATATATTTTAATGCCAGGAGTGTAGTGAATAAAGTGGATGAGCTTGGAGCGTGGATTGCTGCTTCGAATTGTGATGTGGTGGCCATTACGGAGACTTGGATGTCTCAGGGACAGGACTGGGTGCTTCAGGTGCCGGGTTTTAGATGTTTCAGGAAGGACAGGGAGGGAGGCAAGAGAGGGGGGGGAGTGGCACTGTTGATCAGGGATAGTGTCACGGCTGTAGAGAAGGTGGACGCCGTGGAGGGACTGACTACGGAATCTCTGTGGGTGGAGGTTAGGAACAGGAAGGGGTCGGTAACTTTGCTGGGTGTTTTCTATAGGCCGCCCAATAGTAACAGAGATGTTGAGGAGCAGATGGGGAAACAGATCCTGGAGAGATGTAGGAATAACAGAGTTGTCGTGATGGGAGATTTTAATTTCCCAAACATAGATTGGAATATCCCTAGGGCTAGGGGTTTGGATGGAGAGGAGTTTGTTAGGTGTGTCCAGGAGAGTTTCCTGACACAGTATGTGGATAAGCCTACTAGAGGAGAGGCTGTTCTTGATCTGGTGCTGGCTAATGAACCTGGACAGGTGGAGGATCTCTCGGTGGGTGAGCATCTTGGGGATAGCGATCATAATTCTATCTCCTTCACGATAGCATTGGAAAGAGATAGGGTCAGGCAGGCTAGGAAAGTGTTTCTCTGGAGTAAAGGGAAATACAGTGTCATCAGGGAGGAAATTAGACGGGTAAATTGGAAGGAGGCATTCTTGGGGAAAAGTGCCGAAGGAAAGTGGAGGATTTTCAAGGAATGTTTGTCTGGAGCTCTGCATGACAACGTTCCGATGAGACAGGGGGGTGTTGGTAGGGTACGGGAACCGTGGTGCACGAAGGATGTGATGAACCTGGTAAATAAGAAAAGAGAGGCGTACAGAAGGTTCAGAGAGCTAGGAGGTGTTAAGGATTTAGAGGAGTATACGCGATGTAGGAAGGAGCTTAAGAAGGAAATTAGGAGAGCGAGAAGGGGTCATGAGAAGACCTTGGCGGGTAAGATTAAGGAGAATCCCAAGGCTTTCTACAAATATGTCAAGAGTAAAAGGATGAGATGTGAAGGCATAGGACCCTTAAAAGGTGAAGGGGGAAAAGTTTGTGCGGAACCGTTAGAAATGGCGGAGGTGCTTAATGAATACTTTACCTCGGTATTCACGGTGGAAAGGGATCTGGGTGGTTGTACTGCTGGATTGCGGAGGACAGAAAGGATCGAGCATGTGGACATAAAGAAAGAGGATGTGTTGGAACTATTGAATGGCATCAAGGTTGGTAAGTCGCCGGGACCGGATGGGATGTACCCCAGGTTACTGTGGGAGGCGAGGGAGGAGATTGCGGAGCCTTTGGCGATGATCTTTGCATCGTCGATGGAGACGGGAGAGGTTCCGGAGGATTGGAGGATTGCGGATGTGGTCCCTATATTCAAGAAAGGGAACAGGGACAGCCCGGGAAATTACCGACCGGTGAGTCTAACCTCAGTGGTTGGTAAGTTGATGGAGAGGATCCTGAGAGACAGGATTTATGATCATCTAGAGAAGTTTAGTATGATCAAAAGTAGTCAGCACGGCTTTGTCAGGGGCAGGTCGTGCCTTACGAGCCTGGTTGAGTTCTTTGAAAATGTGACCAAGCACATTGACGAAGGAAGAGCGGTGGATGTGGTCTATATGGACTTCAGCAAAGCGTTCGATAAGGTCCCCCATGCAAGACTTCTTGAGAAAGTGAGAGGGCATGGGATCCAAGGGGCTGTTGCCTTGTGGATCCAGAACTGGCTTGCCTGCAGAAGGCAGAGAGTGGCTGTGGAGGGGTCTTTCTCTGCATGGAGGTCAGTGACCAGTGGAGTGCCCCAGGGATCTGTTCTGGGACCCTTGCTGTTTGTCATTTTCATAAATGACCTGGATGAGGAAGTGGAGGGATGGGTTGGTAAGTTTGCTGACGACACCAAGGTAGGTGGTGTTGTGGATAGTTTGGAGGGATGTCAGAAGTTGCAGCGAGACATAGATAGAATGCAGGACTGGGCGGAGAAGTGGCAGATGGACTTCAACCCGGATAAGTGTGTGGTGATCTATTTTGGCAGATCCAATGGGATGGAGCAGCAGTATAAAATGAAGGGTACCATTCTTAGCAGTGTAGAGGATCAGAGGGACCTTGGGGTCCGGGTCCATAGGACTCTTAAATCGGCCTCGCAGGTGGAGGATGCGGTCAAGAAGGCGTATGGCGTACTGGCCTTCATTAATCGAGGGATTGAGTTTAGGAGTCGGGAGATAATGCTGCAGCTTTATAGGACCCTGGTTAGACCCCACTTGGAGTACTGCGCGCAGTTCTGGTCACCTCATTACAGGAAAGATGTTGAAGCCATTGAAAGGGTGCAGAGGAGATTTACAAGGATGTTGCCTGGATTGGGGGGCATGCCTTATGAGGATAGGTTGAGGGAGCTTGGTCTCTTCTCCCTGGAGAGACGAAGGATGAGAGGTGACCTGATAGAGGTTTACAAGATGTTGAGGGGTCTGGATAGGGTGGACTCTCAGAGGCTATTTCCAAGGGCTGAAATGGTTGCTACGAGAGGACACAGGTTTAAGGTGCTGGGGGGTAGGTACAGGGGGGATGTCAGGGGTAAGTTTTTCACTCAGAGGGTGGTGGGTGAGTGGAATCGGCTGACGTCGGTGGTGGTGGAGGCAAACTCGTTGGGGTCTTTTAAGAGACTTCTGGATGAGTACATGGGATTTAATGGGATTGAGGGCTATAGATAGGCCTAGAGGTGGGGATGTGATCGGCGCAACTTGTGGGCCGAAGGGCCTGTTTGTGCTGTGGCTTTCTATGTTCTATGTTCTATATAAATGACTTGGATGGAAATATAGATGGGTAGATTAGTAAGTTTGCTGATGACACAAAAATAGGGGTGGAATTGTAGTTAGTGTAGTTGGTTGTCAAAGGATGCAGCAGGATATAAATCAGTTGCAAATATGGACGGAGATATGGCAGAGGGAGTATAATCTGGGCAAGTGTGAGGTGCTGCACTTTGGAAGACCAAATATTAAGAGTAAGTATATAGTTGATGGCAGGACCCTGAAAAACATTGATGTACAGAGAGATCTTGGGGTTCAAGTCCATGGCTCCCTGAAAGTTGCCACACAAGTAGATAGGGTGGTAAAGAAGGCATATGGCATGCTTTCCTTTGCTGGTCAGAGCATTAAGCACAAGAGTCAGAGTTGTCATGTTGCAGCTTTATAAAACTTAAGCCGCACTTAAGAGTATTGCATTCAATTCTGGTCACCACATTACTTGAAGGATGTGGAGGCTTTGGAGAGGGTGCAGAAGAGGTTTACCAGGATGCTGCCTGGATTGGAGGGTCTGAGCTATAAGGAGAGGCTGCACAAACTAGGGTTGTTTTCTCTGGAGCAGCTGAGGTTGAGGGGAGGCCTGATAGAAGTCTATAAAATTATGAGAGTTGTAAATAGGGTTGACAGTCAAAATCATTTTCCCAGAGTTGAAATGTCTAATACTAGGGGGCATGCACGGAAGGTGAGAGGGGGGAAAGTTCAAAGGAGATGTGAGGGAAATGTTTTTTACATAGAGAGTGGGACACACTGCCAGGGTGGTGGTGGAGGCAGATATGAAAGGGGCATTTAAGGGGCTTTTAGAGAAGCATATGGATATGCAAGGAATAGAGGGATATGGACCAAGGGCAGGCAGAAGGGATCAGTTTAATTTGGCATCAAGTTCAGCACAAAATTGTTGGCCGAAGAGCCTGTTCCTGTGCTGTACTGTTCTATGTTCTATGTAAAGAGTACACAAGGAGGCTACAAAGGGATGTAGATAGGTTAAATGAGTTGGAAAAGAACAGGCAAATTGAGTATAATGTGGGAAAATGTAAAATTGGCAATTTTGGCAGGAAAATTAAAGAAGAAACATATGTGTTGAGAAATTGCAGGACTGGAATTTTACTGTCCTGCCCACCATGGGAATCGGAGCGGGCGAGGGGTGGACCATGGAAAGGTCTGTTGGCCTCAAGTGGGATTTTATGGTTTTGGGGTGAGCGAGGCTGAAAAATACCACCTCAGAGCTCTGAGGTACAGAGGGAGTTAGGCGATCATGTAGTTCCAGCAAGCCATTAGGAAAGCTAAAAGAATTTTCTCATTTATTGCGAGGGGAACAGATTACAAAAGTAGGGAAACTCTGCTTCAGTTATACAAGACATTGGTGAGACCACATCTGGAGTATTGCACACCAGTATTGGTCTGTTTATTTAAGGAAATATGTAAATGCATTGGAAACAGTTCAGAAAGGGTTTATGGAGTAATACCAGGAATGGGTGGGATTTCCTATGAGGAAAGGTTGGAGCAGTTAGGTTTGTGTCCATTGGAGTTTAGAAGAGACAGGTGATTTGATTGAAACATATAGCGTCCTGAGGAATATTGATAGAGTGGATGTGGAGAGGATGTTTCCTTTTGTATGAGAAGGTAGAACTATGGGCCACTCTTTAAAAATAAGGGGTCGCTCATTTAGGATAGACATCAATAGAATTATTTTCTCTCAGAGGGTCATGAGTCTCTGGAATTCCCTTCCTCAAAAGGCAGTGGTAGCAGGGTCTTTGAATGTCTTTAAGGCAGAACTCGATAGATTCTTAATTAACAAGGGGATAAAAGGGGGTAGACAAGGTCATGGGGTTCAAGTTATAATCAGATCAGCCATGGCCTTATTGAATGGCGGAGCAACTCAAAGGGCAGAGTGACCTACTCCTGCTCCTAATTCGTATGTTTGTACCAAGTTTGTGATGGTTAGGTATAGAAAATATAGTTAGCAATGAACATAGAGATACAGAGAGTAACCAATATGGAAATAAGCAAAGGATGAATTAGGAGCACTGGGATATTCTGGTACAGAGCATTGGTGACAGAGATTTGACTCTGAGGTGGTTTCTATTTTTTCTTTGTTATGCCTGGATAATTCCCAGTGTGTGAAAATGAGGAAGTTTCTTTTCATACTGAGTGGGTGATATCTCAGCTCTTCCCCTTTCCCTGCACCTTCAGATGGTGCTGCTGCCGGTAGCTCAATGGTCTGGAGGGCACTGGCTACTGTAAGGAGCTTGGCTCCAAAACTCCCCAGGCCAAAAAATGTGTTTACGCAGATTGAATTACCCACTAATACAAATGCTGTGGTGCAGCCAGCACAGAACAGTGAAAAACAAGAAACTATAAAGGACACTTGTTCACAGCAGGAGATGATCCCAGCAGTAAAAAAAAGGTGAGACTTCCAAAATAAAGTTCCTTTCGTTCCCTTACTCATTCCCCTGACTCACTAAGATGCATTTGGGCTAAGATACCTTGGACATCACCAAGACATTCAGTTCTTGCTGGAGTGACTGTTTCTACCTCTGCCAGTGCAGGAAGTGCCAGTTGGCGATGAACCTGGACTGACATTATTGTTCAGCCCTGATTGATTTCCTTGTCCAACATTTGCATCCAGCCAATCGCCAGCGGGTTAACTAGATTGCGATTGGGAGACCCTCACAGATTCGGTAAACAGGGTGTGTACAATGGCTACTTGTTGTGGTCTACTGCATCTTTGGCTGAGAAAGCAGGGCTTAGATTCCTAAAGCACAGAAAGAAGCCATTAAACCCATTATCTCTGTGCTGACTCTTGGAAGGAGGCATTGCATTCGTCACAAACCTCATTCCTTGCAACCCTGAACATTTCCTTCCTCAAGTATTGGCACAGTTCCCCTCTGAAGGTTACCATTCAATCTGCTTCCACTTTCCCATCAGCCAGTGCATTCCAGATCACAACAGCTTATTGTATAAAAAGAAACAAGTTTCTCTCTCGTACTTTGGCCAATTATCTTCAATCTGTGCATTTAGGCTACCAAACCTCCTGCCAGCAGTAATGATTTCTCATTGTTTATACGATTTGAACACCTCTATCAAATCTCCACTTAACCTTCTCTGTTCTCAGGAGAACAATCCTCATTCCCTATGTCTCTGCCAATCTGTGTGGCTCAGTGCCACGCACTCACCAACTGAGCAACCAAAGTCAGTGAGGATGACCCCATTCCCACTGGAGCAATGAGAAAATGAAGGGGGATCTTATCCTTCTGTAATTTTTGTTATAGAAACATAGAAAAACTACAGCACAAAACAGGCCCTTCGGCCCCACAAGTTGTGCCTAACATATCCCTACCTTTTAGACCTACCTATAACCCTCCATCCTATTAAGTCCCATGTACTCATCCAGGAGTCTCTTAAAAGACGCTATTGAGTTTGCCTCCACCACCACTGACGGCAGCCGATTCCACTCGCCCACCATCCTCTGTGTGAAAAACTTCCCCCCGAACATTTCCCCTGTACCTACCCCCCAGCACCTTAAACCTGTGTGCTCTCGGAGCAGCCATTTCCACCCTGGGAAAAAGCCTCTGAGAGTCCACCCGATCTATGCCTCTCAACATCTTATATACCTCTATTAGGTCTCCTCTCATCCTACGTCTCTCCAAGGAGAAAAGACCGAGCTCCCTCAGCCTATCCTCATAAGGCATGCCACTCAATCCAGGCAACATCCTTGTAAATCTCCTCTGCACCCTTTCAATCTTTTCCACATCCTTCCTGTAATGAGGCGACCAGAACTGAGCACAGTACTCCAAGTGCGGCCTGACGAGGGTCTTATATAGCTGCATCATTATCCCCGGACTCCTAAACTCAATCCCTCGATTGATAAAGGCCAGCACGCGATACGCCTTCTTAACCACCTCCTCCACCTGCGGGGCCGATTTTAGAGTCCTATGGACCAGGACCCCTTCTGATCCTCTACAGTACGAAGAGTCTTTCCCTTTATATTGTACTCCTTCATCCCATTTGACCTGCCAAAATGGACCACTACGCATTTATCTGGGTTGAGGTCCATCTGCCACTTGTCCGCCCAGTCTTGCATCCTATCTATGTCCCTCTGTAACTTCTGACATCCCTCCAGACTATCCACAACCCCACCAACCTTCGTGTCGTCGGCAAACTTACCAACCCATCCCTCCACTTCCTCATCCAGGTCATTTATGAAAATGACAAACATCAAGGGTCCCAGAACAGATCCCTGGGGCACTCCACTGGTGACCATTTAGAAAAAGACCCATCTATACCCACTCTCTGCCTCCTTTGGGCAAGCCAGTTCTGGATCCACCGGGCAGCAGCCCCTTGGATTCCATGCCCTCTCACTTTTTCTAGAAGCCTTGCATGGGGGACCTTATTGAACGCCTTGCTAAAATCCATATAAACCACATCTACCGCTTTCCCTTCATCAATGTGTTTAGTCACATTTTCGAAGAACTCCACCAGGCTCGTAAGGCACGACCTGCCTTTGACAAAGCCATGCTGAGTATTCTTGAGCATACTAAACCTCTCTAAATGCTCATAAATCTTGTCCCTCAGGGTCTTCTCCATCAGCTTACCAACCACTGAGGTTAGACTCACCGGTCGGTAATTTCCTAGGCTATTCCTATTCCCCTTCTTGAAAATAGGAACCACATCCACAATCCTCCAATCCTCCGGCACCTCTCCCGTCTCCATCGACGATGCAAAGATCATCCCCAGAGGCTCTGCAATCTCTTCCCTCGTCTCCCACAGTAACCTGGGGTACATCCCATCCGGACCCGGCGACTTATCTATCTTGATGCCATTCAAAGATTCCAGCACAACCTTTTAAAGTCCACATACTCAATCTTTTCAGTCCACCGCAAGCCCGCAGTACACCCACCCAGGTCCTTCTCCTCTGTGAAAACCGAGGCAAAATACTCATTAAGCAACTCTGCCATTTCTACTGGTTCCGTACAGATTTTCCTGCCTTCACCTTTTATAGGCCCTATTCCTTCACGTCTCATCCTTTTACTCTTCACATATTTATAGAACGCCTTAGGGTTTTCCTTAATCCTACCTGCCAAGGCCTACTCGTAACCCCTTCTGGCTCTCCTAATTTCCTTCTTTAGTCTCTTCCTACAAGCAGTATACTCATCTAGATCCCTATCTTCGCCAAGCTCTCTGAACCTTTTGTACGCTTTCCTTTTCTTCTCGACTAGGTCCCGCACAGCTTTCGTGCACCACGGTTCCTTTAACCTACCAACTCCTCCCTGTCTGCTCGGAACGTTGTCCTGTAGAACTCTAGACAGACATTCCTTGAAAAACTGCCACCTCTCTTCAGTACATTTCCCCGAGAATACCTCCTTCCAATTTACTCCTCTAATTTGCTGCCTTATGTCTTCATATTTCCCCTTACTCCATATAAATGCTTTCCTAGCTTGCCTGATCCTCTCTTTTTCCAATACAAGCATAAAGGAGATAGAGTTATGATCGCTATCCCCAAGATGCTCTCCCACTGAGAGATCTGACACCTGTCCAGGTTCATTGGTCAGTATCAGATCAAGTACAGCCTCTCCTCCTGAACACACCTAACAAACTCCTCCCCTTACCCTAGGGATATTCCAATCTATGTTTGGGAAATTAAAGTCTCCCATCACAACAACTCTTCTATTATTGCAACTCTCCAGGATCTGTTTCCCTATCTGCTCCTCCACCTCCCTGTTACTATTGGGCGGCCTATAGAAAACTCCCAGCAAAGTGATCGACCCCTTCCCACTCCGAACTTCCACCCACAGAGACTCGGTGGACAATCCCTCCACAGGATACACCTTCTCTACAGTTGTGACACTATCCCTGATCAGCAGTGCCACTCCACCCCCTCTCTTGCCTCCCTCCCTGTCCTTCCTGAAACATCTGAATCCCGGCACCTGGAGTATCCAGTCCTGTCCCTGAGACATCCAAGTCTCCGTAATTTGTGAGGTGATCCCATGTCGCAATCAGTTTTTCTCCATAAAGTGTTAAAGTGGGAAAATCTCTTTCCAGAACTTTCTACATTTGAAGAAAGAGCATTTATGGAGCACCTTTACACCACCTCGGAATGTTTTTACCAGCAATTAAATTCTTTTGAAGTGTTGCCACTGTTGTAATGGAAACATCACAGCTAATTTTATACATAACAAGTTCCAACAAAACAGTAATGAGATAATAAACACATCATCTGTTCCTTGTAGTTCTGGTTGAGAGGAAAGACAGGGCCATGCTGTTTAACATCTCATCAAGAGACAGCAAGCAAAACAGTACAACTATCTTTAAATACAGGCCAGAGTCTCTGGAGTGGAGCTTGAATTCACGACCTTGTGACTCAGTGTTAACCACTGAGCCAGTTTGCGCTGCACTTATTATGACACAGTTTATGACCAGGCAGGCATTCTGTCTTTTACAATGTTATAGCTCTCAACTTGTTCACACCTCAGAGGCAAACTGTTCCTAGAACTCGAGGACACAGCCTCAAAATAAGGGGGAGTCAGTTTAGGACAGAGTTGAGGAGGAACTTCTTCTCTCAGAGGGTAGTGAATCTCTGGAATTCTCTGCCCATTGAAGCAGTGGAGGCTACCTCGTTAAATATGTTTAAATCACAGATAGATAGATTTCTGATCAATAAGGGAATGAAGGATTATGGGGAGCGGGCGGGTAAGTGGAACTAAACCACTGTCAGATCAGCCATGATCTTATTGAATGGCGGGGCAGGCTCAAGGGGCGAGATGGCCTACTCCTGCTCCTATTTCTTATGTTCTCATGTTCTAAAGCATTTCCATACACTACCTTGGCTTGAGGCTTTGCAAAATGTAATATAATATCTGGAGTGATTATTTTGTATTTCAAAAGCTGCTGGGACAACGCTGAAAGTTTTACAGGGAAAAGTTACGTGAGTACACAATGCTGTAGATATTCTTCTATTTTAATGTACAACTGTGCATGCAGTGTTATTATTATACACTACATGTGACAGAGTACTTAAGCCACTAAGATCTGACAAATCCCCAGGACTTCATGACCTACACCCAAGGGTTCTAAAAGAGAGCAGTTGCAGAGCTACTTGGTGTGAACCTAGCCATGGGCAGTAGCGTTTGATGGGCTCAGGTTTTAAGAGGGTTGAAGATGGAAGACCAACAAGGAAAGCGTTGGAATAGCTGAGTCTAGGAGGTAACAAAAACATGGACAATGTTTCAATACTCAGTTGGTTGAGGCAAGTGATGGGCCTAAACCTCAGTTTGCGTCAATAGACATGAGTTTGCCTGGCTTCCCACACGTACCAGGTGTCAGAACTTTCAGAATGACTCAATATCCCCAAGGCTTGTTGACAAATAAGCATTGCATATCTTCTGGTGAGAGAGAGAGGGTGGGGGTGCAGAGATCCAACATTACCTGCCTGGAATAAGGAGGAGTCAGAGATCCAGACTGCTGATTGAAAGCAACCCCACAGATTTATTAAACGATCATTGCTTCAATTGTCATTCCTATAACCAAGCATTGCCATAGCAACAGTAAAGCCAAATATTTACTGAATACTCATGACATCATCCTCTAAAGAAAAAAAATTATAAAAAGGAGACGGAGCTACCAACACAAGGATCAAGAGATTTAATTTAATTTAAATTAGTTCTGGTCAAAGAATTTCAAAGGGCATGTCTGTCCTCACTCGATGGGGAAAGCTTGACAATCTTCCACATTTGACTAGGTCAACACCTGTTACAAACTTGGATTTATGAAAAGGAACATGGGGATAGGGCAGGATCGTGGAGTTGAGATCAAAAATCGATCATGATCTTATTAATGGGATTGTATGGCCTACTTTCAATCTAATTTCATACATTCTAAGGGTCTTCTTATCACTTCTTCAGGACGTGCAAAGATGTTTTGTGGAAAATAAATTGCTTTTGCAGTGTATAATAACTCTACGGAGGCAAAAGTCCCGTCACCAAGTTACTTTATTTACACCATACACCTGTACACAGCCAGCTCTCCAGTTGCTCCCTGCTGAATGCAGGCTGGGAGTCTGACACACCTGCTTTAAATAGGGAGCATGCGGCTCCTTGATTTAACCATCAATTAAGACTCATGAGTTCGTTGATGCTCCAGCAAGCCAACCTCGCTCGAGCATGGCTGAGGTCGTCACACGGTGTAATCATGATTGTTATGTGGGGTGATATGGCCGATATGCAAAACAAGATGCCATGGCCGAGAAATTAAACCAATGACCAATTGATCTGTTTTTCTTTGCTTTGGTTGATGGTGGAATGTTGGCCAGGACACAAGTGGAAGACTTTGCTCTGACAATAGTGCCACAGAATCTTATTGTATTTCAGTGAACCGAATCAGGCACCTTTGAGAATGCAGCATTCTCTCGGTACAGCATTGACTTGTTGGCCCAGGTTATGTAATTAAACCATTAAAGCCGGTTTGAATGCACAGTCTAACATGAAGTATCTAGCGAGTCACAGCTGACATTTATGGATCAATTATCTTGGAGAACCAGCTCAAAGAAAGAGGCCATTCGGCTCATTGTGCCTGTACTGGCCCACTGCCCTCACTCTTTCCCCACAATCCTGTAAACGATTTGTGGGGGTAATTCTCCCAGCCGACTGCGCTGTTTTTGCAGCACAGCGGGCCAGGAGACTCAAGTGGAAGCTGTTTAGCTGGCTCCCCGCTGGGCGCCACGGCCTCCCCGAGTCTCCAGCAGCCAGATTTCCGGCGGCGTCAGCTCCGCGCCAGAAATCGGCGTGGAGCTTTATAAATTATTTAAATACTGATTTGAATCTATTTTACATATAATTATTGTTTCACTCCAGCAGGGTTTACAACAGCTCTCACTTGCCAAGAGCTGGTGGCCCGACCCAGTGAAGGGGGCCACCGAGGCCCCCCAGAAGGTCAGGGGTAAGGGGAGTGATCCCTGGGCATTGCTAGCTTGGCAGTGCCAGCCTGGCCCCCTGGCACTGCCCAAGGGGCAAAGTGGCACTGCCCAGGGGGCCTAAACGGGTCGGACCACGGGCGATCGATGGGGGTGAGGGGTGTCCTGCTGCCACTCTGCTCTTGGTGGTGACAGAGGGAGGGAGGCCAGCGATCAGGGTTGGGCATCAGAGTGGTGGGGGGGGCATTTTCAGCCTGCTGAAGGGGGCGGTGGTTGGGGCTGCAAGGTGGGGGGGCTCGGAGCTGCAGGTTGAAAGGGGCGGGATCAGGAGATCGGGGCTGCTGGGGGAGAGAACGAGGCAGGCGGGGGGCAGGTGGGCTCGAGGCTGGCCTGGACATGTTTGGGGGGCCAACAACCGGGTCGTGGGGGAATCAGAGGGGCAGCGGTGAGGGGTCATAGGGCTGGCCAGTGATTCATTTTGAAATTCCCGCTGAAAAAAACCAGAGAAAATGAATCCCTCACACTCTGAGCATTGCAGAGTGCACTGGCATGAATCATGTGAAAAATCAGTGGGCCTATTCCCACTGGAGAGGCCGGCAGCAGAGCGCTGAGCAGGCCACGGCACATGTACCAATCTCTCAGTGCCGAGATCGGCGCATGCGCAGCAGCCCTGCACTGCCGGCCTCACGATTGCTGCCAGCTCAATCACTGGCCAGCCCTATGACCCCTCACCGCCCATTTTGGGGCGCAAAAACTTGGTAAAGTCGGGCGTGAGGCGATTAGCTTGATTCGCGCCCGCCTCCGTGCCTGTTCCCCCTTCACCAATTGTTGAAAATAGCCGCCGTCTACTGCGTGACGTCAATTTAAATGCATTTGCATGCATTTTAATTGACTTAATGGGCTGCACGCCCAAACATACCGGCACCTCCCCCTTTACCACCGTGTTTGCCCTTCCAGATATGGCGCGAAAGAGACATGGACCACAAAGGTCCAATTCGGGCACTCCAGCTTCTGAGGAGGTAAGTTTGGAGCTTCCAGCGGCTCTCTGACTCAGATCAGTGGTGGGGGGGAAGAGGGAGGCGAGTCAGATGGCTCTCTGGTGGGCGGGGGAGAGGGAGGTGGGTCAGATGGCTCTCTGGTGGGCGGGGGAGAGGGAGGTGGGTCAGATGGCTCTCTGGTGGGCGGGGGAGAGGGAGGTGGGTCAGATGGCTCTCTGGTGGGCGGGGGAGAGGGAGGTGGGTCACATGGCTCTCTGGTGGTGGGGAGGGAGGCGGGTCAGATGGCTCTCTGGTGGGGGGAGGGAGGTGGGTCAGATGACTCTCTGGTGGGGGGAGGGAGGTGGGTCAGATGGCTCTCTTTTGGGGGGAGGGAGGTGAGTCAGATGGCTCTCTGGTGGGGGGGAGGGAGGCGGGTCAGATGGCTCTCTGGTGGGTGGGTGGGAGGGAGGCCGGTCAGATGGCTCTCTGGTGGGGGGGAAACAGGTCAGATGGCTCTCTGGAGGGAGGGGTGGGGGGGGGGGTCCCCTGCCACTCTGTCTGTGTTCAGTGGGGGGGAAGGGGGGGTCCGCTGCCACTATGTGTGCGATCGATGGGGGGGAATGGGAGCGGGAGGCCGTGACCGGTCTGGGTAGCGGGGAGGTGGGAGGATAAGAGGGTCAGTTATGTTGTGAGGGTGGAGCAATGTCTGTGGGGGCTAGGGGGCATCACGGGCATTCAGCCTCTGATATTCGGGTAAGCGTTCTCCAAGGCGGCCTTCACGACACACGACAGCGCAGAGTCGCTGAGCAGAGACTGATATCCAGGTTCCGCACACATGAGGACGGCCTCAACTGGGATCTTGGGTTCATGTCACACTATCTGTAACCCCCACAACTTGCCTGGACTTGCAAGGTCTCACTGGTTGTCCTGTCTGGAGACAATACACATCTCTTTAACCTGTGCTAACGCTCTCTCCACTCACATTGTCTGTACTTTTAAGACTTGATTAGCTGTAAAGACTGCCATTCCATTCATTATTATGTAAATTGAGTTTGTGTCTTTATATGCCTTGTTTGTGAACAGAAATCCCACTTACCTGATGAAGGAGCAGCGCTCCGAAAGCTAGTGGCATTTGCTACCAAATAAACCTGTTGGACTTTAACCTGGTGTTGTTAGACTCCTTACTGCGTTTACCCCAGTCCAACGCCGGCATCTCCACATCGGGGCTAGGGGGAGGCGTTATCCGGCCTGGGAGCGATGTGGTAGGGGAGCATTTTTCTATTTTGTTTTACTGCGCTGCGCAGTTGAAGGCTCCGATCGGAGTTGGGGTGTTTCGGGCACGATAAGCCCCGCCCACAGGCATCTGCAGCACGATTCAGAATCGCTGCTATTTTTTCAGGCAGAGTGTGTATGGGAGCGCCTGAGAACGGGTCTAAAAGTCGAATCTGAAACACTCCCAGTTTCAAGTCCATCCAGCACTTAGAATTAAAATGGTAAAATAGGACCCTTAGAATGATTTGTGGAGAATCACCCCCTTGATTTATTTATTTTTATTTATTTTAAACATGACATAAAATGCTACATTAGCCGGTACATATATAAAATAAACACCAAATAACATCTATGGAGAATGATAGGTCTGGCCCAAAAGTTAAAATTCTAAATTGGGGCAAGGCCAATTTTGATGGTATCAGGCAGGAACTTTCAAAAGTTAATTGGGGGAGTCTGTGGGAAGGCAAAGGGACGTCTGGTAAGTGGGAAGCTTTCAAAAGTGTGTTAACCAGGGTTCGGGGTAAACACATTCCTCTTAGAGTGAAGGGCAAGGCTGGTAGAAGTAGGGAACCCTGAATGACTTTGGATATTGAGGCCTTGGTCAAGAAGAAGAAGGAGACACATTACATGCATAGGCAGCTGGGATCAAGTGAATCCCTTGAAGAGTATAGAGGGAGTAGGAATCGAGTTAAGAGAGAAATCAGGAGGGCAAAAAGGGGATACGAGATTGCTTTGGCAGATAAGGCAAAGGAGAATCCAAAGAGATTCTACAAATACATAAAGAGTAATTCGGGAGGGTGTAGGACCTCTTAAGGATCAACAAGGTCATCTATGTGCAGATCCACAAGAGATGGGTGAGATCCTAAATGAATATTTCTCATCAGTATTTACTGTTGAGAAAAGCAGGGAGCTTGGGGAAATGAATAATGATGTCTTGAGGAGTGTACATATAATAAAGAAAGAGGTGCTGGATGTCTTAAAGCGCATCAAGGTAGATAAATCCCCAGGACCTGATGAAGTGTATCCCAGGACACTGTGGGAGGTTAGGGAGGAAATTGCAGGTCCCCTAGCAGAGATATTTGAATCATTGATAGTCACGGGTGAGGTGCCTGAAGATTGGAGGGTGGCAAATGTTGTGCCTTTGTTTAAAAAGGGCTGCAGGGAAAAGCCTGGGAACTACAGGCCAGTGAGTCTCATATCTGTGGTGGGTAAGTTGTTGGAAGGTATTTTGAGAGACAGGACCTACAGGCATTTAGAGATGCAAGGACTGATTAGGGACAGTCAGCATGACTTGGTGAGTGGAAAATCATGTCTCACAAATTTGATTGAGTTTTTTGATGGGGTAACCAAGAAGGTAGATGAGGGCAGTGCAGTTGATGCTGTCTACATGGACTTTAGCAAGGCCTTTGACAAGGTACCATATGGTAGGTTGTAGCATAAGGTTAAATCTCATCGGATCCAGGGCAAGGTAGCCAACTTAATACAAAATTGGCTTGATGACAGAAGCCAGAGGGTGGTTGTAGAGGATTGTTTTTCAAACTGGAGGCTTGTGACCTGTGGTGTGCCTCAGTGCTGGGTCCACTATTATTTGTCATTTATATGAATGATTTGGATGAGAATATAGGAGGCATGGTTAGTAAGTTTGCAGATGACACCAAGATTGGCGGCATAGTGGACAGTGAAGAAAGTTATCTAGGATTGCAATGGGATTTTGATCAATTGGGCCAGTGGGCTGATGAATGGCAGATGGAATTTAATTTAGATAAATGCGAGGTGATGCATTTTGGTCGATCGAACCAGGACAGGACTTACTCAGTTAATGGTAAGGTGTTGGGGAGAGTTATAGAACAAAAGGATCTAGGGGTACAGGTTCATAGCTCCTTGAAAGTGGAGTCACAGGTGGACAGAGTGGTAAAGAAGGCATTCGACATGCTTGGTTTCATTGGTCAGAGCATTGAATACAGGAGTTGGGACGTCTTGTTGAAGTTGTACAAGACATTGGTAAGGCCACACTTGCAATACTGTGTACAGTTCTGGTCACCCTATTATAGAAAGGATATTATTAAACTAGAAAGAGTGCAGAAAAGATTTACTAGGATGCAACCGAGACTTGATGGTTTGTGTTATGAGGAGAGGCTGGATTGACTGGGACTTTTTTCTCTGGAGTGTAGGAGGCTGAGGGGTGATCTTATTTAGTGCTATAAAATAATGAGGGGCATAGATCAGCTCGGTAGTCAATATCTTTTTCCAAAGGTAGGGGGTCTAAAACTCGAGGGCATAGGTTTAAGGTGAGAGGGTGAGATACAAAAGGATCCAGTTACATGGGTAAGATGGGTGTAGAGGGATATGGGCCAAACGCGGGCAATTGGGACTAGCGTAGGGGTTAAAAAAAGAGGCAGCATGGACAAGTTGGGCCGAAGGGCCTGTTTCCGTGATGTAAACCTCTATGACTATACGCACACATATCAAAAATTAGTAGGAAGAGGTACAAATGTATAAATTCCAACCCCTTTACACAAATACAATTTTCCCTTTCAATAAACTTTCAATTCCTTTTTGAGTTACTTTAAACAAATTGGTGAGTGCTACATAACACACAACACTGAGTGTCTCACATTACTGCTCTTTGAGGCTGTGATCCTTTCAGTAGCATTCAAACACAAATCCTTGTTGAAGGACAATGGATAGGCAGTAGTGTAATGGTAATATCACTGGACTAGTAATCCAGAGGCCCAGGTAGAACTTAAAGTCAATAAATCTGGAATATGACACTAGCTTCAGTAATGGTTACCAATTCAAATATCTTTAGTTGTCATAAAAATCTGTCACCCATACCTCATGAGGACATGTGACTCCAGATCCACAGCAATGTGGCTGACTCTCAGATAACCTCTGAGACAGCCTAAAAAGCCATTCAAATTAAGGGAATCAGGAACGGAAATTAATCCTGAAGATGCCCAGATCTCCTAAATTAAAAAAGAATTCCTCTGATAGTGAATGCTAAGCAATCAGATGTCAGTATTGTTTCACACACTATTATTACCCCTCTCTGCTCTCAAGGAGTCCATCACTCCAGCTCTCAAAGAATATGCAGAGAGTTACAAGGATGAGAGGCTTCAGTTACATGGGGAGACCAGAACCCAGGGATATTCCACTTGGAGAGAAGATTAGGGTGCGATTTAACAGAGGTGTTCAAAACCATGAATAGTTTTGATAGAATAAAGGAGGTGAAATTGTTTCCACAGAGCAGAAGGCTCCATAACCAAAGGGCATAGATTGAAGGTAACTGGCAAAAAGCTCCAGGGATTTGATTTGATTTATTATTGCCACATGTATTAGTATACAGTGAAAAATATTGTTTCTTGTGCGCTATGGAGACAGATCATACCGTTCATAGAGAAGGAAATGAGAGAGCACAGAATGTAGTGTTACAGTCATAGCTAAGGTGCAGAAAAAGATCAACTTAATGCAAGGCAGGTCCATTCAAAAAGTCTGACAGCAGCAGGGAGGAAGCTGTTCTTGAGTTGACTGGTACTTGACCTCAGACTTTTGTATCTTTTTCCTGACGGAAGAAGGTGGAAGAGAGAATGTCCGGGATGCGTGGGGTCCTTAATTAGGCTGGTTGCTTTTCTGAGGCAGCAAGAAGTGTAGACGGAGTCAATGGATGGGAGGCTGGTTTGCGTGATGGATTGGGCTACATTCACAACCTTTTGTAGTTTCTTGCGGTCTTGGGCAGAGCAGGAGCCATATCAAGCTGTGATACAGCCAGGAAGAATGCTTTCTATGGTGTATCAGCTGAGAATCATAGCTGACATGCCAAATTTCCTTAGTCTTCTGAGAAAGTAGAGGCATTAGTGGGCTTTCTTAACTATAGTGTCGGTATGGGGGGGACCAGGACAGGTTGTTGGTGATCTGCACACCTAAAACCTTGAAGCTCTTGACCCTTTCTAATTTGTCCCCATTGATGTCGACAGGGGCATGGTCTCCTCTACACTTCCTGAAGTTGATGACAATCTCCTTCATTTTGTTGACATTGAGGGAGAGATTATTGTCACCGCACCAGTTCACCAGATTCTCTATCACATTCCTGTCCTCTGTCTCGTCATTGTTTGAGAGCCAATCCACTACAGTGGTGTCGTCAGCAAACTTGAAAATCAAGTTGGAGGGAAATTTGGCCACACAGTGATAGGTGTATAAGGAGTATAGTAGGGGCTGAGAACACAGCCTTGTGGGGCACCGGTGTTGAGGATGACCATGGAGGAGGTATTGTTGCCTATTCTTACTGATTGTGGTCTGTGGGTTAGGAAGTTCAGGATCCAGTCACAGAGGGAGGAGCTGAGGCCCAGACCATGGAGTTTGGAGATGAGTTTCGAGGGAATAATGGTGTTGAAGGCTGAGCTGTAGTCAATAAATATTAGTCTGATATAGGAGCCAAATGAGGAGACGGTCTTTATTCAGTGAGTTGTTGTGGGCTGGTGGATGTAGATTCAATCCTAACTTTAAAAAGGGAATTTGAGAAATAGGAAATTGTTGCATAAGTAGTAATGTTCCTGAACTAGGGGCCCACACTAATGGTCTGGGGGCATGAGCTCAAATTTCACCATGACAGGTAGGGAATTTAAATTCATTTCATTGAAAGCTGGTTTCAGTAATACTGACTGTAAAACTACCATCGATTCTTGTTAAAAACCCATCTGGTTCACTGATCTCCTTCAGGAAAGGAAATCTGCCATCCTGGTTTTCTCTTAGCTCCCTGTGAAATGGCTTGACAAGCCTTCTCCAGGGCAATTAGGGATATCGACAAATGCTGGCCTTGCCAGCAATGCTTACATCCTAGGAACCAATATGAAATGCTTTGTAGAGCTGTGGAGAAAAATCAAGGGAGGGCAGCTAATTATACAGGCCTTTCAAAGAGCCGGCACAAGCATGGTGGGCCAAATGGCCTCATTCAGTGCTGTAAGAATTTACAATTCAAATACGATAATAAAAGAATTCCCTGAATGATTTTCACTGAAGCATATCTCTGTCCTTTCTACTTTAAAAGATTCATAATTTACAAAGCATCTTTCTATGTGTTTATACATTGGAACGGTCAAGTTGTTCTGATGCTGCTCTCAGTATCCAAGGATCGGTCCAATGTCCAATCGAGGGGATTAGTTCCCTTTGAGACCAGTAATAAAATAGTTCATTGGCAGGGACACACATGGACCAGACTTTTAAAAGAGGTAGTCATATTTGGTCGACTTACTCCAGCATTAAGCTTAATTGTATGTTCTAGAAAAGGCAGATTCCAAAGTAGAACATCTCATAGAATCCCTACAGAGGGAGGCCATTCGGCCCATCAAATCTGCACAAACAACATTCCTACCCTATCTTCGTCATCCCATGCATTTACCCTGCTAATCCCCTGACACTAAGGGGCTTTATCATGACTGAAGTGGGGAAAAACATAAAGATGGATATTTAACACATACAATGGTTGCCTGGCACATAAAAAGTTACCTGGGAAAGAGACATTAAGCAGGCACTGAGTTTTAGCTCAGACAGCTACTTGAAATTAAAACATGCAGGACAGACAGTTATTTACATGCAGGGAACAAATACTGCAGGAAGCCAGGGCTTGAGGCACTTTTAAGATAAGGACAGACCCAGGACAATAGGGTCTGATAAAGAGATTAGCCATAAATGGGAACGGGAATACATAAATGCAGGAAAACCAATTTCTGTATGTATAGACCGAAACTAAGTCATTGATAGTCACTGAAGGAGGAAATGTGTCCATTCTATGAAACAATGCGATGTTAAAAGCCAATGTCTGTATATGTCTGGCTGTGATGATGTGTTAACTATCGATCCTACTCAGCTATAACGATGTGTTAAATGGCTAATGTCCGAACGATCCATTGTCTGAAAAGTATAAAAATGAACCACTCCTATTGTATCATTGAGAGAAGGTAACTGCCTAAAGTACTGCGGAGTGCCCGTGCCTTTCTCCACGAAGCTTCCTTAAATAAAACTGTATTGTTGAACCTCCAGTCTGACTCCAGTGGTTTTCCCACAACAATTGGCGTAGTCGGCTAGGATCCTATTACTAGGAAGCTCCGATCAATTGGCCACGATCGGAAAGCCGGGGTAGAGATCACTGAATCTGTGGGAGTCAGACAAGGTCAAGAATACAGTTTGAAAGGGGTTAAACTTAAGGGGTATTTGTAGTAATATGTATTGTTGTATATGATATAGTGATAAGTACTAACTGCTGATAGTGATAAGTAACCGTTACTTGTGCTGACCGACAAGAGGACAAGGTAGTGCCTGTCTCAAACACCCAGCCTTATACCGGCTGTTAAGAGGGGAAATCCCCCATGCGATGGTCAGGAATTGAAGTGGGCAAAGAGACACCAAGGGCACTTAGGATTGCAGAGGTCGGTTAACATCAAACCCTGTCGTGGCAATCAAATGCAGAGTTGCCATCTGATTGCATGAAAGTTTGTAAAGTGGGTACTGGATTGTCAATGTTGTCAAAGTGGGGCGGAAAAGGAGCTGATCAACTCTGACCTAAACCGGACTCCGGTGGAGAAGCACATTGCCGAGGTGGTAATCGTGGAAGCCGTGAGTATAAATTGAAACTCTGAGATGATAGTGAAACACGGTGCTAGAGTAGTAATAGTGGCCGGGGGCAGTGAAGTCTGCAAAATGGCAGATAATGAAGTAAAGAGGGGATCTGCAGGTTCTCTCATTGAAGTGTACATGACAGACAGGCAAGCGTTAATAAAGAGGATGCAAAAGGATGGCTGGGATACTTCTCAGACCTTAGAGCAGCAGAGAGAGTGGATAGATAAAGAAAAGAGAAACAAGACAAAGAAGATAGGAATATTGTTAATACATCAGTTAGCTGGTCTAATTGAGCAAGTAGTCGCCTCTACTAAGAAGTGGAGTGAAGATAAAGAAAGGATTAGAGAATTAGAATCCCGAGTGAGGGAACTGGAGAAACAAAACCAGGTATTAGAAGAAAAGCAATGGAGAGGGGAAACTGTTCCTCTACCTCCTTATGAGTCCACACAAGAGGGACCAACCGCTCCTCCAGAGGAGTGGAAAGCGCTAGAACACAACTTAGCACCAGTAACCCGAGGGGGAACAGATGCACAGCCAAAGGCAAATTATAAACCCTTCACCCCAGGTGAGAGACAGCAAATAATGGCTTCCCTGGGTAAATTACAACCTAGAAGCGCAAACACTAAATTCTGGGAAGAATTAGACACAATCTGGGTAGGACACCAATTACACCTGAGAGATGTACACCGACTGGTCAGGGCAGCCTGTCCAGCAGATAAGTGGAGGCAGGTAGCAGGTGGACCCGCCGCTCCTCCAGCACAGGATTATAATGGGGGGCGGTGGACACATGCAGTCGCCCTAACATCAGAGATAGATGCCCAACAGGCACCCTTCACCCAGTTTAAAGCAGAGATTCAGAGGGTATTAGGGAATGCTCCCACTAACTGGAGCAGAATTACCACCACAAAACAGTTAAAAGGGGAAGGAGCTTCTGAATATGGGGAACGATTGTTCCAGGTATATCAAGAGTGCTCAGGACAAGGAAACCCAGGTCGAGGAGATCAAGTGTTCATCCAGGCTTTTAAGGATGGACTCTCCAGCGCTCACCAGGTCATCCTAAAAATGGGAGTGATTATGTCCCAAGATTACGATGAGTTGGTAGAGTGGGCTAGTGGCGTACCGGGAGAAGAGAAATCCCAGGCAAGAACAAGGCTAGAAAGAGTAGCAGCCTACAGTAACGGGAATGGAACAAAGTGGAAACTGACTTGCCACAATTGTGGCCGGCAAGGACATTTTGCGAGGGATTGCGGGACTCCACGGAAAGGGAACAGATTTGGGAACAGTGGGAAACATTGCAGCCACTGTAATAAATATGGACACACAGAAGCAGTGTTCGAATAAGCATGGGAAACCCCTGACCCGATCCATGACCACAGCAGAACCGGAGGAACCACAGGACCTCCGGGGGTCAGCAAGATTGACGGTCTGCAGCCCCCATTCACAAGGGTAAGAAGGAGGGAAGGATTTACGTGTCAGCACTAGTAGGGGGCAGGCAATGTGAGATACTGGTGGACACAGGAGCATCCATATCTGTCACCGACCTTCCCTTTCCCACTACAAATAAAATGATTTACCTGACCGGGATAGGAGGGAACAAAACACCCGCCTACCTGAGCGAGACCACATTAGTAGAGATAAATAATCTGTATATACCAATGAGGTTTTGTGTGCAAAAATAATGAGGGTACAATAATGGGAAACGATTTAATGAAAGAATATGAGATTCTGATAGACTGTGGAAAGGGAGAATTAATCTGGCCAAGACAGGACGGTTGGAAAACTAGAATAGGGAAACTTACAAGTCACCTCGAAACTATTAGGGTGGCCACAGTCATCACCAGAAATTGGGAATTAGAGACAGGAGGGTTCGGAGCCATCTGTGCCTCCGTCCCCGGAGTATGGGCTAAAACGAAGTTAGATACCGGTTTGACTAAAACAGACCCAATAAAGGTACCGGGACCGGAGCATAAACCGCACCGACAATACCCAATCAAACCAGAGGCAGAGGAAGCTGTAGTGGAGATCGTTAAAGGGAGAGGGGGGTTCTGAGAGAAACCACAAGCACCACTAACTCCCCAACATGGCCAGTGAGCAAGCCTGACGGGAGCTATAGGCTCACAATAGATTACACCGGACTCAATAAAGTCACGTCCAAGCTGCACCCCATTGTAGCAAGCCCTTCAACAATCCTGAATGGACTGTCACAGGAGCACAAAATATTCACAGTATTGGACATAGCCAACGGATTCTGGTCCTTACCATTGGATCCTGAATCCCAAGACAAATTTGCCTTTACAGTGGGAGACAGACAGTACACTTGGACTCATTTACCACAGGGATTCCACAACAGCCCCGCTATATTCCATCGAGCAATGACTGACATCCTGAACAGGATAGAACTGCCAGAGGATAGTACGGTCCTTCAATATGTAGACGATATCCTGATAGCTTCAGAGTCCAAGTCAGGACATCAAGAAGCCTTATATTTAGCACTGAATGAATTAACTAAACCGGGATGTTGGATTTATGTCACATTATCAGTAACCCCCACAGCTTGCCTCCTGGACTTGCGGGCTGTCCTGTCTGGAGACAATACACATCTCTTTAACCTGTGCTTAATGCTCCCTCCACCCACATTGTCCGTATCTTTAAGATCTGGTTGGCTGTAGGGATTCTAATCAGTATTCTGTAACTTAATTTTGTGTCTCTGTGCCCTGTTTGAGAGCACATTTCCACTCCATCTGACGAAGGAGCAGCGCTCCGAAAGCTAATGGTATTTGCTACCAAATAAACCTGTTGGACTTTAACCTGGTGTTGTTAAACCTCTTACTGAATTAAAAACCGCAGGGTTAAAGGTGAGCCCCAAAAAAGGCACAAATCGGGAAAACCCAGGTCCTATACCTCGGACACCTTATATCCCAAGGACTTAAAGAAATGCCAACGGACCAAAAGAAGGCGGTACAACAAATGCCGCGACCCGTCACCGTAAGAGGGGTCAGAAAGGTGCTGGGACTATTCAACTATAGCCGGAGTTTCATCCCAGGGTTCGCCAAATTAGCAGAACCCATACAAAGACTAGTCAAAGGGGGAAAACCAGCTTTAGATCCCATAGAATGGGGACCCGAGCAGGAAGAGGCTTACACTAAACTAAAAACAGAACTGATATCAGCCCCTGGACTAGGATTACCCGATTCCAATAAAGACTTCCATATCCATTGTAGTACGGAGGGAGGGTTCTATTCCGCCGTGGTAACACAAGACCATGGCGACAGAAAGAGACCCATAGGATATTATTCCACCGCAGAGGGGGCGGTAGTTACCGGACTGCCAAGGTGCATAGCCGCCTTGGATTGCGCTGCCTGGGCTGTAAAGGTTAGCGAGCCAGTAATCATGGCAGGGAATATAATCCTTCACACCAAACACACCTTGGTGGAAATGTTGAACACGGGAAAACTAAGGTCAGTCTCAAACATGAGAAGGGCTAAATGGG